>NC_090437.1:715553699-715829067 GCF_031143425.1 Pleurodeles waltl | reverse complement strand
AACAGAGGTGTTTTTTGCGAAGTGCCTACCTGTAGATTTTGGCCTCTAGCTCAGCCGGCACCTAGGGAAACCTACCAAACCTGTGCATTTCTGAAAACTAGAGACCTAGGGGAATCCAAGGAGGGGTGACTTGCGGGGCTCGGACCAGGTTCTGTTACCCAGAATCCTTTGCAAACCTCAAAATTTGGCTAAAAAAACACATGTTCCTCACATTTCTGTGGCAGAAAGTTCTGGAATCTGAGAGGAGCCACAAATTTCCTTCCACCCAGCGTTCCCCCAAGTCTCCCGATAAAAATGATACCTCACTTGTGTGGGTAGGCCTAGCGCCCGCGAAAGGAAACGCCCCAAAGCGCAACGTGGACACATCCACATTTTTGGAAGAAAACAGAGGTGTTTTTTGCGAAGTGCCTACCTGTAGATTTTGGCCTCTAGCTCAGCCGGCACCTAGGGAAACCTACCAAACCTGTGCATTTCTGAAAACTAGAGACCTAGGGGAATCCAAGGAGGGGTGACTTGCGGGGCTCGGACCAGGTTCTGTTACCCAGAATCCTTTGCAAACCTCAAAATTTGGCTAAAAACACACATGTTCCTCACATTTCTGTGGCAGAAAGTTCGGGAATCTGAGAGGAGCCACAAATTTCCTTCCATCCAGCGTTCCCCCAAGTCTCCCGATAAAAATGATACCTCACTTGTGTGGGTAGGCCTAGCGCCCGCGACAGGAAACGCCCTAAAGCGCAACGTGGACACATCCAAATTTTTGGAAGAAAACAGAGGTGTTTTTTGCGAAGTGCCTACCTGTAGATTTTGGCCTCTAGCTCAGCCGGCACCTAGGGAAACCTACCAAACCTGTGCATTTCTGAAAGCTAGAGACCTAGGGGAATCCAAGGAGGGGTGACTTGCGGGGCTCGGACCAGGTTCTGTTACCCAGAATCCTTTGCAAACCTCAAAATTTGGCTAAAAAAACACATGTTCCTCACATTTCTGTGGCAGAAAGTTCGGGAATCTGAGAGGAGCCACAAATTTCCTTCCACCCAGCGTTCCCCCAAGTCTCCCTATAAAAATGATACCTCACTTGTGTGGGTAGGCCTAGCGCCCGCGACACGAAACGCCCCAAAGCGCAACGTGGACACATCCAAATTTTTGGAAGAAAACAGAGGTGTTTTTTGCGAAGTGCCTACCTGTAGATTTTGGCCTCTAGCTCAGTCGGCACCTAGGGAAACCTCCCAAACCTGTGCATTTCTGAAAACTAGAGACCTAGGGGAATCCAAGGAGGGGTGACTTGCAGGGCTCGGACCAGGTTCTGTTACCCAGAATCCTTTGCAAACCTCAAAATGTGGCTAAAAAAACACATGTTCCTCACATTTCTGTGGCAGAAAGTTCGGGAATCTGAGAGGAGCCACAAATTTCCTTCAACCCAGCGTTCCCCCAAGTCTCCCGATAAAAATGATACCTCACTTGTGTGGGTAGGCCTAGCGCCCGCGACAGGAAACGCCCCAAAGCACAACGTGGACACATCCAAATTTTTGGAAGAAAACAGAGGTGTTTTTTGCGAAGTGCCTACCTGTAGATTTTGGCCTCTAGCTCAGCCGGCACCTAGGGAAACCTCCCAAACCTGTGCATTTCTGAAAACTAGAGACCTAGGGGAATCCAAGGAGGGGTGACTTGCGGGGCTCGGACCAGGTTGTGTTACCCAGAATCCTTTGCAAACCTCAAAATGTGGCTAAAAAAACACATGTTCCTCACATTTCTGTGGCAGAAAGTTCTGGAATCTGAGAGGAGCCACAAATTTCCTTCCACCCAGCGTTCCCCCAAGTCTCCCGATAAAAATGATACCTCACTTGTGTGGGTAGGCCTAGCGCCCGCGACAGGAAACGCCCCAAAGCGCAACGTGGACACATCCAAATTTTTGGAAGAAAACAGAGGTGTTTTTTGCGAAGTGCCTACCTGTAGATTTTGGCCTCTAGCTCAGCCGGCACCTAGGGAAACCTACAAAACCTGTGCATTTCTGAAAACTAGAGACCTAGGGGAATCCAAGGAGGGGTGACTTGCGGGGCTCGGACCAGGTTCTGTTACCCAGAATCCTTTGCAAACCTCAAAATGTGGCTAAAAAAACACATGTTCCTCACATTTCTGTGGCAGAAAGTTCTGGAATCTGAGAGGAGCCACAAATTTCCTTCCACCCAGCGTTCCCCCAAGTCTCCCGATAAAAATGATACCTCACTTGTGTGGGTAGGCCTAGCGCCCGTGACAGGAAACGCCCCAAAGCGGAACGTGGACACATCCAAATTTTTGGAAGAAAAGAGAGGTGTTTTTTGCGAAGTGCCTACCTGTAGATTTTGGCCTGTAGCTCAGCCGGCACCTAGGGAAACCTACCAAACCTGTGCATTTCTGAAAACTAGAGACCTAGGGGAATCCAAGGAGGGGTGACTTGCGGGGCTCGGACCAGGTTCTGTTACCCAGAATCCTTTGCAAACCTCAAAATTTGGCTAAAAAAACACATGTTCCTCACATTTCTGTGGCAGAAAGTTCGGGAATCTGAGAGGAGCCACAAATTTCCTTCCACCCAGCGTTCCCCTAAGTCTCCCGGTAAAAATGATACCTCACTTGTGTGGGTAGGCCTAGCGCCCGCGACAGGAAACGCCCCAAAGCGCAACGTGGACACATCCAAATTTTTGGAAGAAAACAGAGGTGTTTTTTGCGAAGTGCCTACCTGTAGATTTTGGCCTCTAGCTCAGCCGGCACCTAGGGAAACCTACCAAACCTGTGCATTTCTGAAAACTAGAGACCTAGGGGAATCCAAGGAGGGGTGACTTGCGGGGCTCGGACCAGGTTCTGTTACCCAGAATCCTTTGCAAACCTCAAAATTTGGCTAAAAAAACACATGTTCCTCACATTTCTGTGGCAGAAAGTTCTGGAATCTGAGAGGAGCCACAAATTTCCTTCCACCCAGTGTTCCCCCAAGTCTCCCGATAAAAATGATACCTCACTTGTGTGGGTAGGCCTAGCGCCCACGACAGGAAACGCCCCAAAGCGCAACGTGGACATATCCAAATTTTTGGAAGAAAACAGAGGTGTTTTTTGCGAAGTGCCTATCTGTAGATTTTGGCCTCTAACTCAGCCGGCACCTAGGGAAACCTACCAAACCTGTGCATTTCTGAAAACTAGAGACCTAGGGGAATCCAAGGAGGGGTGACTTGCGGGGCTCGGACCAGGTTCTGTTACCCAGAATCCTTTGCAAACCTCAAAATGTGGCTAAAAAAACACATGTTCCTCACATTTCTGTGGCAGAAAGTTCTGGAATCTGAGAGGAGCCACAAATTTCCCTCCACCCAGCGTTCCCCCAAGTCTCCCGATAAAAATGATACCTCACTTGTGTGGGTAGGCCTAGCGCCCGTGACAGGAAACGCCCCAAAGCGGAACGTGGACACATCCAAATTTTTGGAAGAAAAGAGAGGTGTTTTTTGCGAAGTGCCTACCTGTAGATTTTGGCCTGTAGCTCAGCCGGCACCTAGGGAAACCTACCAAACCTGTGCATTTCTGAAAACTAGAGACCTAGGGGAATCCAAGGAGGGTTGACTTGCGGGGCTCGGACCAGGTTCTGTTAATCTAAATCCTTTGCAAACCTCAAAATTTGACAAAAAAAACACATGTTCCTCACATTTCTGTGGCAGAAAGTTCGGGAATCTGAGAGGAGCCACAAATTTCCTTCCACCCAGCGTTCCCCCAAGTCTCCCTATAAAAATGATACCTCACTTGTGTGGGTAGGTCTAGCGCCCGCGACAGGAAACGCCCCAAAGCGCAACGTGGACACATCCACATTTTTGGAAGAAAACAGAGGTGTTTTTTGCGAAGTGCCTACCTGTAGATTTTGGCCTCTAGCTCAGCCGGCACCTAGGGAAACCTACCAAACCTGTGCATTTCTGAGAACTAGAGACCTAGGGGAATCCAAGGAGGGGTGACTTGCGGGGCTCGGACCAGGTTCTGTTACCCAGAATCCTTTGCAAACCTCAAAATGTGGCTAAAAAAACACATGTTCCTCACATTTCTGTGGCAGAAAGTTCTGGAATCTGAGAGGAGCCACAAATTTCCTTCCACCCAGCGTTCCCCCAAGTCTCCCGATAAAAATGATACCTCACTTGTGTGGGTAGGCCTAGCGCCCGCGAAAGGAAACGCCCCAAAGCGCAACGTAGACACATCCAAATTTTTGGAAGAAAACAGAGGTGTTTTTTGCGAAGTGCCTACCTGTAGATTTTGGCCTCTAGCTCAGCCGGCACCTAGGGAAACCTACCAAACCTGTGCATTTCTGAAAACTAGAGACCTAGGGGAATCCAAGGAGGGGTGACTTGCGGGGCTCGGACCAGGTTCTGTTACCCAGAATCCTTTGCAAACCTCAAAATTTGGCTAAAAAAACACATGTTCCTCACATTTCTGTGGCAGAAAGTTCTGGAATCTGAGAGGAGCCACAAATTTCCTTCCACCCAGCGTTTCCCCAAGTCTCCCGATAAAAATGATACCTCACTTGTGTGGGTAGGCCTAGCGCCCGCGACAGGAAACGCCCCAAAGCGCAACGTGGACACATCCACATTTTTGGAAGAAAACAGAGGTGTTTTTTGCGAAGTGCCTACCTGTAGATTTTGGCCTCTAGCTCAGCCGACACCTAGGGAAACCTACCAAACCTGTGCATTTCTAAAAACTAGAGACCTAGGGGAATCCAAGGAGGGGTGACTTGCGGGGCTCGGACTTGGTTCTGTTACCCAAAATCCTTTGCAAACCTCAAAATTTGGCTAAAAAAACACATGTTCCTCACATTTCTGTGGCAGAAAGTTCTGGAATCTGAGAGGAGCCACAAATTTCCTTCCACCCAGCGTTCCCCCAAGTCTCCCGATAAAAATGATACCTCACTTGTGTGGGTAGGCCTAGTGCCCGCGACAGGAAACGCCCCAAAGCGCAACGTGGACACATCCACATTTTTGGAAGAAAACAGAGGTGTTTTTTGCGAAGGGCCTACCTGTAGATTTTGGCCTCTAGCTCAGCCGGCACCTAGGGAAACCTACCAAACCTGTGCATTTCTGAAAACTAGAGACCTAGGGGAATCCAAGGAGGGGTGACTTGCGGGGCTCGGACCAGGTTCTGTTACCCAGAATCCTTTGCAAACCTCAAAATGTGGCGAAAAAAACACATGTTCCTCACATTTCTGTGGCAGAAAGTTCGGGAATTTGAGAGGAGCCACACATTTCCTTCTACCCAGCGTTCCCCCAAGTCTCCCGATAAAAATGATACCTCACTTGTGTGGGTAGGCCTAGCGCCCGCGACAGGAAACGCCCCAAAGCGCAACGTGGACACATCCAAATTTTTGGAAGAAAACAGAGGTGTTTTTTGCGAAGTGCCTACCTGTAGATTTTGGCATCTAGCTCAGCCGGCACCTAGGGAAACCTACCAAACCTGTGCATTTCTGAAAACTAGAGACCTAGGGGAATCCAAGGAGGGGTGACTTGCGGGGCTCGGACCAGGTTCTGTTACCCAGAATCCTTTGCAAACCTCAAAATTTGGCTAAAAAAACACATGTTCCTCACATTTATGTGGCAGAAAGTTCGGGAATCTGAGAGGAGCCACAAATTTCCTTCCACCCAGTGTTCCCCCAAGTCTCCCGATAAAAATGATACCTCACTTGTGTGGGTAGGCCTAGCGCCCACGACAGGAAACGCCCCAAAGCGCAACGTGGACATATCCAAATTTTTGGAAGAAAACAGAGGTGTTTTTTGCGAAGTGCCTATCTGTAGATTTTGGCCTCTAACTCAGCCGGCACCTAGGGAAACCTACCAAACCTGTGCATTTCTGAAAACTAGAGACCTAGGGGAATCCAAGGAGGGGTGACTTGCGGGGCTCGGACCAGGTTCTGTTACCCAGAATCCTTTGCAAACCTCAAAATTTGGCTAAAAAAACACATGTTCCTCACATTTCTGTGGCAGAAAGTTCTGGAATCTGAGAGGAGCCACAAATTTCCTTCCACCCAGCGTTCCCCCAAGTCTCCCGATAAACATGATACCTCACTTGTGTGGGTAGGCCTAGCGCCCACGACAGGAAACGCCCCAAAGCGCAACGTGGACATATCCAAATTTTTGGAAGAAAACAGAGGTGTTTTTTGCGAAGTGCCTATCTGTAGATTTTGGCCTCTAACTCAGCCGGCACCTAGGGAAACCTACCAAACCTGTGCATTTCTGAAAACTAGAGACCTAGGGGAATCCAGGGAGGGGTGACTTGCGGGGCTCGGACCAGGTTCTGTTACCCAGAATCCTTTGCAAACCTCAAAATTTGGCTAAAAAAACACATGTTCCTCACATTTCTGTGGCAGAAAGTTCTGGAATCTGAGAGGAGCCACAAATTTCCTTCCACCCAGGGTTCCCCCAAGTCTCCCGATAAAAATGATACCTCACTTGTGTGGGTAGGCCTAGCGCCCACGACAGGAAACGCCCCAAAGCGCAACGTGGACATATCCAAATTTTTGGAAGAAAACAGAGGTGTTTTTTGCGAAGTGCCTATCTGTAGATTTTGGCCTCTAACTCAGCCGGCACCTAGGGAAACCTACCAAACCTGTGCATTTCTGAAAACTAGAGACCTAGGAGAATCCAATGAGGGGTGACATGCGGGGCTCGGACCAGGTTCTGTTACCCAGAATCCTTTGCAAACCTCAAAATGTGGCTAAAAAAACACATGTTCCTCACATTTCTGTGGCAGAAAGTTCTGGAATCTGAGAGGAGCCACAAATTTCCTTCCACCCAGCGTTCCCCCAAGTCTCCCGATAAAAATGATACCTCACTTGTGTGGGTAGGCCTAGCGCCCGCGAAAGGAAACGCCCCAAAGCGCAACGTGGACACATCCAAATTTTTGGAAGAAAACAGAGGTGTTTTTTGCGAAGTGCCTACCTGTAGATTTTGGCCTCTAGCTCAGCCGGCACCCAGGGAAACCTACCAAACCTGTGCATTTCTGAAAACTAGCGACCTAGGGGAATCCAAGGAGGGTGACTTGCGGGGCTCGGACCAGGTTCTGTTACCCAGAATCCTTTGCAAACCTCAAAATTTGGCTAAAAAAACACATGTTCCTCACATTTCTGTGGCAGAAAGTTCGGGAATCTGAGAGGAGCCACAAATTTCCTTCCACCCAGCGTTTCCCCAAGTCTCCCGATAAAAATGATACCTCACTTGTGTGGGTAGGCCTAGCGCCCGCGACAGGAAACGCCCCAAAGCGCAACGTGGACACATCCACATTTTTGGAAGAAAACAGAGGTGTTTTTTGCGAAGTGCCTACCTGTAGATTTTGGCCTCTAGCTCAGCCGACACCTAGGGAAACCTACCAAACCTGTGCATTTCTAAAAACTAGAGACCTAGGGGAATCCAAGGAGGGGTGACTTGCGGGGCTCGGACTTGGTTCTGTTACCCAAAATCCTTTGCAAACCTCAAAATTTGGCTAAAAAAACACATGTTCCTCACATTTCTGTGGCAGAAAGTTCGGGAATCTGAGAGGAGACACAAATTTCCTTCCACCCAGCGTTCCCCCAAGTCTCCCGATAAAAATGATACCTCACTTGTGTGGGTAGGCCTAGCGCCCGCGACAGGAAACGCCCCAAAGCGCAACGTGGACACATCCAAATTTTTGGAAGAAAACAGAGGTGTTTTTTGCGAAGTGCCTACCTGTAGATTTTGGCCCCTAGCTCAGCCGGCACCTAGGGAAACCTACCAAACCTGTGCATTTCTGAAAACTAGAGACCTAGGGGAATCCAAGGAGGGATAACTTGCGGGGCTCGGACCAGGTTCTGTTACCCAGAATCCTTTGCAAACCTCAAAATGTGGCGAAAAAAAACACATGTTCCTCACATTTCTGTGGCAGAAAGTTCGGGAATCTGAGAGGAGCCACACATTTCCTTCTACCGAGCGTTCCCCCAAGTCTCCCGATAAAAATGATACCTCACTTGTGTGGGTAGGCCTAGCGCCCGCGACAGGAAACGCCCCAAAGCGCAACGTGGACATATCCAAAATTTTGGAAGAAAACAGAGGTGTTTCTTGCGAAGTGCCTATCTGTAGATTTTGGCCTCTAACTCAGCCGGCACCTAGGGAAACCTACCAAACCTGTGCATTTCTGAAAGCTAGAGACCTAGGAGAATCCAATGAGGGGTGACTTGCGGGGCTCGGACCAGGTTCTGTTACCCAGAATCCTTTGCAAACCTCAAAATTTGGCTAAAAAAACACATGTTCCTCACATTTCTGTGGCAGAAAGTTCGGGAATCTGAGAGGAGCCACAAATTTCCTTCCACCCAGCGTTCCCCCAAGTCTCCCGATAAAAATGATACCTCACTTGTGTGGGTAGGCCTAGCGCCCACGACAGGAAACGCCCCAAAGCGCAACGTGGACACATCCAAATTTTTGGAAGAAAACAGAGGTGTTTTTTGCGAAGTGCCTACCTGTAGATTTTGGCCCCTAGCTCAGCCGGCACCTAGGGAAACCTACCAAACCTGTGCATTTCTGAAAACTAGAGACCTAGGGGAATCCAAGGAGGGATAACTTGCGGGGCTCGGACCAGGTTCTGTTACCCAGAATCCTTTGCAAACCTCAAAATGTGGCGAAAAAAACACATGTTCCTCACATTTCTGTGGCAGAAAGTTCGGGAATCTGAGAGGAGCCACACATTTCCTTCTACCCAGCGTTCCCCCAAGTCTCCCGATAAAAATGATACATCACTTGTGTGGGTAGGCCTAGCGCCCGCGACAGGAAACGCCCCAAAGCGCAACGTGGACATATCCAAAATTTTGGAAGAAAACAGAGGTGTTTCTTGCGAAGTGCCTATCTGTAGATTTTGGCCTCTAACTCAGCCGGCACCTAGGGAAACCTACCAAACCTGTGCATTTCTGAAAACTAGAGACCTAGGGGAATCCAAGGAGGGATAACTTGCGGGGCTCGGACCAGGTTCTGTTACCCAGAATCCTTTGCAAACCTCAAAATGTGGCGAAAAAAACACATGTTCCTCACATTTCTGTGGCAGAAAGTTCGGGAATCTGAGAGGAGCCACACATTTCCTTCTACCCAGCGTTCCCCCAAGTCTCCCGATAAAAATGATACCTCACTTGTGTGGGTAGGCCTAGCGCCCGCGACAGGAAACGCCCCAAAGCGCAACGTGGACATATCCAAAATTTTGGAAGAAAACAGAGGTGTTTCTTGCGAAGTGCCTATCTGTAGATTTTGGCCTCTAACTCAGCCGGCACCTAGGGAAACCTACCAAACCTGTGCATTTCTGAAAGCTAGAGACCTAGGAGAATCCAATGAGGGGTGACTTGCGGGGCTCGGACCAGGTTCTGTTACCCAGAATCCTTTGCAAACCTCAAAATTTGGCTAAAAAAACACATGTTCCTCACATTTCTGTGGCAGAAAGTTCGGGAATCTGAGAGGAGCCACAAATTTCCTTCCACCCAGCGTTCCCCCAAGTCTCCCGATAAAAATGATACCTCACTTGTGTGGGTAGGCCTAGCGCCCACGACAGGAAACGCCCCAAAGCGCAACGTGGACACATCCAAATTTTTGGAAGAAAACAGAGGTGTTTTTTGCGAAGTGCCTACCTGTAGATTTTGGCCTCTAGCTCAGCCGGCACCTAAGGAAACCTACCAAACCTGTGCATTTCTAAAAACTAGAGACCTAGGGGAATCCAAGGAGGGGTGACTTGCGGGGCTCGGACCAGGTTCTGTTACCCAGAATCCTTTGCAAACCTCAAAATTTGGCTAAAAAAACACATGTTCCTCACATTTCTGTGGCAGAAAGTTCGGGAATCTGAGAGGAGCCACAAATTTCCTTCCACCCAGCGTTCCCCTAAGTCTCCCGGTAAAAATGATACCTCACTTGTGTGGGTAGGCCTAGCGCCCGCGACAGGAAACGCCCCAAAGCGCAACGTGGACACATCCAAATTTTTGGAAGAAAACAGAGGTGTTTTTTGTGAAGTGCCTACCTGTAGATTTTGGCCTCTAGCTCAGCCGGCACCTAGGGAAACCTACCAAACCTGTGCATTTCTGAAAACTAGAGACCTAGGGGAATCCAAGGAGGGGTGACTTGCGGGGCTCGGACCAGGTTCTGTTACCCAGAATCCTTTGCAAACCTCAAAATTTGGCTAAGAAAACACATGTTCCTCACATTTCTGTGGCAGAAAGTTCTGGAATCTGAGAGGAGCCACAAATTTCCTTCCACCCAGCGTTCCCCCAAGTCTCCCGATAAAAATGATACCTCACTTGTGTGGGTAGGCCTAGCGCCCACGACAGGAAACGCCCCAAAGCGCAACGTGGACATATCCACATTTTTGGAAGAAAACAGAGGTGTTTTTTGCGAAGTGCCTACCTGTAGATTTTGGCCTCCAACTCAGCCGACACCTAGGGAAACCTACCAAACCTGTGCATTTCTAAAAACTAGAGACCTAGGGGAATCCAAGGAGGGGTGACTTGCGGGGCTCGGACTTGGTTCTGTTACCCAAAATCCTTTGCAAACCTCAAAATTTGGCTAAAAAAACACATGTTCCTCACATTTCTGTGGCAGAAAGTTCGGGAATCTGAGAGGAGCCACAAATTTCCTTCCACCCAGCGTTCCCCCTAATCTCCCGATAAAAATGATACCTCACTTGTGTGGGTAGGCCTACCGCCCGCGACAGGAAACGCCCCAAAGCGCAACGTGGACACATCCAAATTTTTGGAAGAAAACAGAGGTGTTTTTTGCGAAGTGCCTACCTGTAGATTTTGGCCTCTAGCTCAGCCGGCACCTAGGGAAACCTACCAAACCTGTGCATTTCTGAAAACTAGAGACCTAGGGGAATCCAAGGAGGGGTGACTTGCGGGGCTCGGACCAGGTTCTGTTACCCAGAATCCTTTGCAAACCTCAAAATGTGGCGAAAAAAACACATGTTCCTCACATTTCTGTGGCAGAAAGTTCGGGAATCTGAGAGGAGCCACAAATTTCCTTCAACCCAGCGTTCCCCCAAGTCTCCCGATAAAAATGATACCTCACTTGTGTGGGTAGGCCTAGCGCCCGCGACAGGAAACGCCCCAAAGCGCAACGTGGACACATCCAAATTTTTGGAAGAAAACAGAGGTGTTTCTTGCGAAGTGCCTATCTGTAGATTTTGGCCTCTAACTCAGCCGGCACCTAGGGAAACCTACCAAACCTGTGCATTTCTGAAAGCTAGAGACCTAGGAGAATCCAATGAGGGGTGACTTGCGGGGCTCGGACCAGGTTCTGTTACCCAGAATCCTTTGCAAACCTCAAAATTTGGCTAAAAAAACACATGTTCCTCACATTTCTGTGGCAGAAAGTTCGGGAATCTGAGAGGAGCCACAAATTTCCTTCCACCCAGCGTTCCCCCAAGTCTCCCGATAAAAATGATACCTCACTTGTGTGGGTAGGCCTAGCGCCCACGACAGGAAACGCCCCAAAGCGCAACGTGGACACATCCAAATTTTTGGAAGAAAACAGAGGTGTTTTTTGCGAAGTGCCTACCTGTAGATTTTGGCCTCTAGCTCAGCCGGCACCTAAGGAAACCTACCAAACCTGTGCATTTCTAAAAACTAGAGACCTAGGGGAATCCAAGGAGGGGTGACTTGCGGGGCTCGGACCAGGTTCTGTTACCCAGAATCCTTTGCAAACCTCAAAATGTGGCTAAAAAAACACATGTTCCTCACATTTCTGTGGCAGAAAGTTCGGGAATCTGAGAGGAGCCACAAATTTCCTTCAACCCAGCGTTCCCCCAAGTCTCCCGATAAAAATGATACCTCACTTGTGTGGGTAGGCCTAGCGCCCGCGACAGGAAACGCCCCAAAGCGCAACGTGGACACATCCAAATTTTTGGAAGAAAACAGAGGTGTTTTTTGCGAAGTGCCTACCTGTAGATTTTGGCCTCTAGCTCAGCCGGCACCTAGGGAAACCTCCCAAACCTGTGCATTTCTGAAAACTAGAGACCTAGGGGAATCCAAGGAGGGGTGACTTGCGGGGCTCGGACCAGGTTCTGTTACCCAGAATCCTTTGCAAACCTCAAAATGTGGCTAAAAAAACACATGTTCCTCACATTTCTGTGGCAGAAAGTTCTGGAATCTGAGAGGGGCCACAAATTTCCTTCCACCCAGCGTTCCCCCAAGTCTCCCGATAAAAATGATACCTCACTTGTGTGGGTAGGCCTAGCGCCCGTGACAGGAAATGCCCCAAAGTGCAACGTGGACACATCCAAATTTTTGGAAGAAAACAGAGGTGTTTTTTGCGAAGTGCCTACCTGTAGATTTTGGCCTCTAGCTCAGCCGGCACCTAGGGAAACCTACCAAACCTATGCATTTCTGAAAACTAGAGACCTAGGGGAATCCAAGGAGGGGTGACTTACGGGGCTCGGACCAGGTTCTGTTACCCAGAATCCTCTGCAAACCTCAAAATTTGACAAAAAAAACACATGTTCCTCACATTTCTGTGGCAGAAAGTTCTGGAATCTGAGAGGAGCCACAAATTTCCTTCAACCCAGCGTTCCCCCAAGTCTCCCGATAAAAATGATACCTCACTTGTGTGGGTAGGCCTAGCGCCCGCGACAGGAAACGCCCCAAAGCGCAACGTGGACACATCCAAATTTTTGGAAGAAAACAGAGGTGTTTTTTGTGAAGTGCCTACCTGTAGATTTTGGCCTCTAGCTCAGCCGGCACCTAGGGAAACCTCCCAAACCTGTGCATTTCTGAAAACTAGAGACCTAGGGGAATCCAAGGAGGGGTGACTTGCGGGGCTCGGACCAGGTTCTGTTACCCAGAATCCTTTGCAAACCTCAAAATGTGGCTAAAAAAACACATGTTCCTCACATTTCTGTGGCAGAAAGTTCTGGAATCTGAGAGGAGCCACAAATTTCCTTCCACCCAGCGTTCCCCCAAGTCTCCCGATAAAAATGATACCTCACTTGTGTGGGTAGGCCTAGCGCCCGTGACAGGAAACGCCCCAAAGCGCAACGTGGACACATCCACATTTTTGGAAGAAAACAGAGGTGTTTTTTGCGAAGTGCCTACCTGTAGATTTTGGCCTCTAGCTCAGCCGGCACCTAGGGAAACCTACCAAACCTGTGCATTTCTGAAAACTAGAGACCTAGGGGAATCCAAGGAGGGGTGACTTGCGGGGCTCGGACCAGGTTCTGTTACCCAGAATCCTTTGCAAACCTCAAAATTTGACAAAAAAAACACATGTTCCTCACATTTCTGTGGCAGAAAGTTCGGGAATCTGAGAGGAGCCACAAATTTCCTTCCACCCAGCGTTCCCCCAAGTCTCCCGATAAAAATGATACCTCACTTGTGTGGGTAGGCCTAGCGCCCGCGACAGGAAACGCCCCAAAGCGCAACGTGGACACATCCAAATTTTTGGAAGAAAACAGAGGTGTTTTTTGCGAAGTGCCTACCTGTAGATTTTGGCCTCTAGCTCAGCCGGCACCTAGGGAAACCTACCAAACCTGTACATTTCTGAAAACTAGAGACCTAGGGGAATCCAAGGAGGGGTGACTTGCGGGGCTCGGACCAGGTTCTGTTACCCAGAATCCTTTGCAAACCTCAAAATGTGGCGAAAAAAACACATGTTCCTCACATTTCTGTGGCAGAAAGTTCGGGAATCTGAGAGGAGCCACACATTTCCTTCTACCCAGCGTTCCCCCAAGTCTCCCGATAAAAATGATACCTCACTTGTGTGGGTAGGCCTAGCGCCCGCGACAGGAAACGCCCCAAAGCGCAACGTGGACACATCCAAATTTTTTGAAGAAAACAGAGGTGTTTTTTGCGAAGTGCCTACCTGTAGATTTTGGCCTCTAGCTCAGCCGGCACCTAGGGAAACCTACCAAACCTGTGCATTTCTGAAAACTAGAGACCTAGGGGAATCCAAGGAGGGGTGACTTGCGGGGCTCGGACCAGGTTCTGTTACCCAGAATCCTTTGCAAACCTCAAAATCTGGCTAAAAAAACACATGTTCCTCACATTTCTGTGGCAGAAAGTTCGGGAATCTGAGAGGAGCCACAAATTTCCTTCCATCCAGCGTTCCCCCAAGTCTCCCGATAAAAATGATACCTCACTTGTGTGGGTAGGCCTAGCGCCCACGACAGGAAACGCCCCAAAGCGCAACGTGGACATATCCAAATTTTTGGAAGAAAACAGAGGTGTTTTTTGCGAAGTGCCTATCTGTAGATTTTGGCCTCTAACTCAGCCGGCACCTAGGGAAACCTACCAAACCTGTGCATTTCTGAAAACTAGAGACCTAGGAGAATCCAATGAGGGGTGACATGCGGGGCTCGGACCAGGTTCTGTTACCCAGAATCCTTTGCAAACCTCAAAATGTGGCTAAAAAAACACATGTTCCTCACATTTCTGTGGCAGAAAGTTCTGGAATCTGAGAGGAGCCACAAATTTCCTTCCACCCAGCGTTCCCCCAAGTCTCCCGATAAAAATGATACCTCACTTGTGTGGGTAGGCCTAGCGCCCGCGAAAGGAAACGCCCCAAAGCGCAACGTGGACACATCCAAATTTTTGGAAGAAAACAGAGGTGTTTTTTGCGAAGTGCCTACCTGTAGATTTTGGCCTCTAGCTCAGCCGGCACCCAGGGAAACCTACCAAACCTGTGCATTTCTGAAAACTAGAGACCTAGGGGAATCCAAGGAGGGGTGACTTGCGGGGCTCGGACCAGGTACTGTTACCCAGAATCCTTTGCAAACCTCAAAATTTGGCTAAAAAAACACATGTTCCTCACATTTCTGTGGCAGAAAGTTCGGGAATCTGAGAGGAGCCACAAATTTCCTTCCACCCAGCGTTTCCCCAAGTCTCCCGATAAAAATGATACCTCACTTGTGTGGGTAGGCCTAGCGCCCGCGACAGGAAACGCCCCAAAGCGCAACGTGGACACATCCACATTTTTGGAAGAAAACAGAGGTGTTTTTTGCGAAGTGCCTACCTGTAGATTTTGGCCTCTAGCTCAGCCGACACCTAGGGAAACCTACCAAACCTGTGCATTTCTAAAAACTAGAGACCTAGGGGAATCCAAGGAGGGGTGACTTGCGGGGCTCGGACTTGGTTCTGTTACCCAAAATCCTTTGCAAACCTCAAAATTTGGCTAAAAAAACACATGTTCCTCACATTTCTGTGGCAGAAAGTTCGGGAATCTGAGAGGAGCCACAAATGTCCTTCCACCCAGCGTTCCCCCAAGTCTTCCGATAAAAATGATACCTCACTTGTGTGGGTAGGCCTAGCGCCCGCGACAGGAAACGCCCCAAAGCGCAACGTGGACACATCCAAATTTTTGGAAGAAAACAGAGGTGTTTTTTGCGAAGTGCCTACCTGTAGATTTTGGCCTCTAGCTCAGCCGGCACCTAGGGAAACCTACCAAACCTGTGCATTTCTGAAAACTAGAGACCTAGGGGAATCCAAGGAGGGGTGACTTGCGGGGCTCGGACCAGGTTCTGTTACCCAGAATCCTTTGCAAACCTCAAAATGTGGTGAAAAAAACACATGTTCCTCACATTTCTGTGGCAGAAAGTTCGGGAATCTGAGAGGAGCCACAAATTTCCTTCCATCCAGCGTTCCCCCAAGTCTCCCGATAAAAATGATACCTCACTTGTGTGGGTAGGCCTAGCGCCCACGACAGGAAACGCCCCAAAGCGCAACGTGGACATATCCAAATTTTTGGAAGAAAACAGAGGTGTTTTTTGCGAAGTGCCTATCTGTAGATTTTGGCCTCTAACTCAGCCGGCACCTAGGGAAACCTACCAAACCTGTGCATTTCTGAAAACTAGAGACCTAGGAGAATCCAATGAGGGGTGACATGCGGCGCTCGGACCAGGTTCTGTTACCCAGAATCCTTTGCAAACCTCAAAATGTGGCTAAAAAAACACATGTTCCTCACATTTCTGTGGCAGAAAGTTCTGGAATCTGAGAGGAGCCACAAATTTCCTTCCACCCAGCGTTCCCCCAAGTCTCCCGATAAAAATGATACCTCACTTGTGTGGGTAGGCCTAGCGCCCGCGAAAGGAAACGCCCCAAAGCGCAACGTGGACACATCCAAATTTTTGGAAGAAAACAGAGGTGTTTTTTGCGAAGTGCCTACCTGTAGATTTTGGCCTCTAGCTCAGCCGGCACCCAGGGAAACCTACCAAACCTGTGCATTTCTGAAAACTAGAGACCTAGGGGAATCCAAGGAGGGGTGACTTGCGGGGCTCGGACCAGGTACTGTTACCCAGAACCCTTTGCAAACCTCAAAATTTGGCTAAAAAAACACATGTTCCTCACATTTCTGTGGCAGAAAGTTCGGGAATCTGAGAGGAGCCACAAATTTCCTTCCACCCAGCGTTTCCCCAAGTCTCCCGATAAAAATGATACCTCACTTGTGTGGGTAGGCCTAGCGCCCGCGACAGGAAACGCCCCAAAGCGCAACGTGGACACATCCACATTTTTGGAAGAAAACAGAGGTGTTTTTTGCGAAGTGCCTACCTGTAGATTTTGGCCTCTAGCTCAGCCGACACCTAGGGAAACCTACCAAACCTGTGCATTTCTAAAAACTAGAGACCTAGGGGAATCCAAGGAGGGGTGACTTGCGGGGCTCGGACTTGGTTCTGTTACCCAAAATCCTTTGCAAACCTCAAAATTTGGCTAAAAAAACACATGTTCCTCACATTTCTGTGGCAGAAAGTTCGGGAATCTGAGAGGAGCCACAAATGTCCTTCCACCCAGCGTTCCCCCAAGTCTTCCGATAAAAATGATACCTCACTTGTGTGGGTAGGCCTAGCGCCCGCGACAGGAAACGCCCCAAAGCGCAACGTGGACACATCCAAATTTTTTGAAGAAAACAGAGGTGTTTTTTGCGAAGTGCCTACCTGTAGATTTTGGCCTCTAGCTCAGCCGGCACCTAGGGAAACCTACCAAACCTGTGCATTTCTGAAAACTAGAGACCTAGGGGAATCCAAGGAGGGGTGACTTGCGGGGCTCGGACCAGGTTCTGTTACCCAGAATCCTTTGCAAACCTCAAAATCTGGCTAAAAAAACACATGTTCCTCACATTTCTGTGGCAGAAAGTTCGGGAATCTGAGAGGAGCCACAAATTTCCTTCCATCCAGCGTTCCCCCAAGTCTCCCGATAAAAATGATACCTCACTTGTGTGGGTAGGCCTAGCGCCCACGACAGGAAACGCCCCAAAGCGCAACGTGGACATATCCAAATTTTTGGAAGAAAACAGAGGTGTTTTTTGCGAAGTGCCTATCTGTAGATTTTGGCCTCTAACTCAGCCGGCACCTAGGGAAACCTACCAAACCTGTGCATTTCTGAAAACTAGAGACCTAGGAGAATCCAATGAGGGGTGACATGCGGGGCTCGGACCAGGTTCTGTTACCCAGAATCCTTTGCAAACCTCAAAATGTGGCTAAAAAAACACATGTTCCTCACATTTCTGTGGCAGAAAGTTCTGGAATCTGAGAGGAGCCACAAATTTCCTTCCACCCAGCGTTCCCCCAAGTCTCCCGATAAAAATGATACCTCACTTGTGTGGGTAGGCCTAGCGCCCGCGAAAGGAAACGCCCCAAAGCGCAACGTGGACACATCCAAATTTTTGGAAGAAAACAGAGGTGTTTTTTTGCGAAGTGCCTACCTGTAGATTTTGGCCTCTAGCTCAGCCGGCACCCAGGGAAACCTACCAAACCTGTGCATTTCTGAAAACTAGAGACCTAGGGGAATCCAAGGAGGGGTGACTTGCGGGGCTCGGACCAGGTACTGTTACCCAGAATCCTTTGCAAACCTCAAAATTTGGCTAAAAAAACACATGTTCCTCACATTTCTGTGGCAGAAAGTTCGGGAATCTGAGAGGAGCCACAAATTTCCTTCCACCCAGCGTTTCCCCAAGTCTCCGATAAAAATGATACCTCACTTGTGTGGGTAGGCCTAGCGCCCGCGACAGGAAACGCCCCAAAGCGCAACGTGGACACATCCACATTTTTGGAAGAAAACAGAGGTGTTTTTTGCGAAGTGCCTACCTGTAGATTTTGCCTCTAGCTCAGCCGACACCTAGGGAAACCTACCAAACCTGTGCATTTCTAAAAACTAGAGACCTAGGGGAATCCAAGGAGGGGTGACTTGCGGGGCTCGGACTTGGTTCGTTACCCAAAATCCTTTGCAAACCTCAAAATTTGGCTAAAAAAACACATGTTCCTCACATTTCTGTGGCAGAAAGTTCGGGAATCTGAGAGGAGCCACAAATGTCCTTCCACCCAGCGTTCCCCCAAGTCTTCCGATAAAAATGATACCTCACTTGTGTGGGTAGGGCCTAGCGCCCGCGACAGGAAACGCCCCAAAGCGCAACGTGGACACATCCAAATTTTTGGAAGAAAACAGAGGTGTTTTTGCGAAGTGCCTACCTGTAGATTTTGGCCTCTAGCTTAGCCGGCACCTAGGGAAACCTACCAAACCTGTACATTTCTGAAAACTAGAGACCTAGGGGAATCCAAGGAGGGGTGACTTGCGGGGCTCGGACCAGGTTCTGTTACCCAGAATCCTTTGCAAACCTCAAAATGTGGTGAAAAAAACACATGTTCCTCACATTTCTGTGGCAGAAAGTTCGGGAATCTGAGAGGAGCCACACATTTCCTTCTACCCAGCGTTCCCCCAAGTCTCCCGATAAAAATGATACCTCACTTGTGTGGGTAGGCCTAGCGCCCGCGACAGGAAACGCCCCAAAGCGCAACGTGGACACATCCAAATTTTTGGAAGAAAACAGAGGTGTTTTTTGCGAAGTGCCTACCTGTAGATTTTGGCCTCTAGCTCAGCCGGCACCTAGGGAAACCTACCAAACCTGTGCATTTCTGAAAACTAGAGACCTAGGGGAATCCAAGGAGGGGTGACTTGCGGGGCTCGGACCAGGTTCTGTTACCCAGAATCCTTTGCAAACCTCAAAATCTGGCTAAAAAAAACACATGTTCCTCACATTTCTGTGGCAGAAAGTTCGGGAATCTGAGAGGAGCCACAAATTTCCTTCCATCCAGCGTTCCCCCAAGTCTCCCGATAAAAATGATACCTCACTTGTGTGGGTAGGCCTAGCGCCCGCGACAGGAAACGCCCTAAAGCGCAACGTGGACACATCCAAATTTTTGGAAGAAAACAGAGGTGTTTTTTGCGAAGTGCCTACCTGTAGATTTTGGCCTCTAGCTCAGCCGGCACCTAGGGAAACCTCCCAAACCCGTGCATTTCTGAAAGCTAGAGACCTAGGGGAATCCAAGGAGGGGTGACTTGCGGGGCTCGGACCAGGTACTGTTACCCAGAATCCTTTGCAAACCTCAAAATTTGGCTAAAAAAACACATGTTCCTCACATTTCTGTGGCAGAAAGTTCGGGAATCTGAGAGGAGCCACAAATTTCCTTCCCACCCAGCGTTTCCCCAAGTCTCCCGATAAAAAATGATACCTCACTTGTGTGGGTAGGCCTAGCGCCCGCGACAGGAAACGCCCCAAAGCGCAACGTGGACACATCCAAATTTTTGGAAGAAAACAGAGGTGTTTTTTGCGAAGTGCCTACCTGTAGATTTTGGCCTCTAGCTCAGCCGGCACCTAAGGAAACCTACCAAACCTGTGCATTTCTAAAAACTAGAGACCTAGGGGAATCCAAGGAGGGGTGACTTGCGGGGCTCGGACCAGGTTCTGTTACCCAGAATCCTTTGCAAACCTCAAAATGTGGCTAAAAAAACACATGTTCCTCACATTTCTGTGGCAGAAAGTTCGGGAATCTGAGAGGAGCCACAAATTTCCTTCAACCCAGCGTTCCCCCAAGTCTCCCGATAAAAATGATACCTCACTTGTGTGGGTAGGCCTAGCGCCCGCGACAGGAAACGCCCCAAAGCGCAACGTGGACACATCCAAATTTTTGGAAGAAAACAGAGGTGTTTTTTGCGAAGTGCCTACCTGTAGATTTTGGCCTCTAGCTCAGCCGGCACCTAGGGGAAACCTCCCAAACCTGTGCATTTCTGAAAACTAGAGACCTAGGGGAATCCAAGGAGGGGTGACTTGCGGGGCTCGGACCAGGTTCTGTTACCCAGAATCCTTTGCAAACCTCAAAATGTGGCTAAAAAAACACATGTTCCTCACATTTCTGTGGCAGAAAGTTCTGGAATCTGAGAGGGGCCACAAATTTCCTTCCACCCAGCGTTCCCCCAAGTCTCCCGATAAAAATGATACCTCACTTGTGTGGGTAGGCCTAGCGCCCGTGACAGGAAACGCCCCAAAGTGCAACGTGGACACATCCAAATTTTTGGAAGAAAACAGAGGTGTTTTTTGCGAAGTGCCTACCTGTAGATTTTGGCCTCTAGCTCAGCCGGCACCTAGGGAAACCTACCAAACCTATGCATTTCTGAAAACTAGAGACCTAGGGGAATCCAAGGAGGGGTGACTTACGGGGCTCGGACCAGGTTCTGTTACCCAGAATCCTCTGCAAACCTCAAAATTTGACAAAAAAAACACATGTTCCTCACATTTCTGTGGCAGAAAGTTCTGGAATCTGAGAGGAGCCACAAATTTCCTTCAACCCAGCGTTCCCCCAAGTCTCCCGATAAAAATGATACCTCACTTGTGTGGGTAGGCCTAGCGCCCGCGACAGGAAACGCCCCAAAGCGCAACGTGGACACATCCAAATTTTTGGAAGAAAACAGAGGTGTTTTTTGTGAAGTGCCTACCTGTAGATTTTGGCCTCTAGCTCAGCCGGCACCTAGGGAAACCTCCCAAACCTGTGCATTTCTGAAAACTAGAGACCTAGGGGAATCCAAGGAGGGGTGACTTGCGGGGCTCGGACCAGGTTCTGTTACCCAGAATCCTTTGCAAACCTCAAAATGTGGCTAAAAAAAACACATGTTCCTCACATTTCTGTGGCAGAAAGTTCTGGAATCTGAGAGGAGCCACAAATTTCCTTCCACCCAGCGTTCCCCCAAGTCTCCCGATAAAAATGATACCTCACTTGTGTGGGTAGGCCTAGCGCCCGTGACAGGAAACGCCCCAAAGCGCAACGTGGACACATCCACATTTTTGGAAGAAAACAGAGGTGTTTTTTGCGAAGTGCCTACCTGTAGATTTTGGCCTCTAGCTCAGCCGGCACCTAGGGAAACCTACCAAACCTGTGCATTTCTGAAAACTAGAGACCTAGGGGAATCCAAGGAGGGGTGACTTGCGGGGCTCGGACCAGGTTCTGTTACCCAGAATCCTTTGCAAACCTCAAAATTTGACAAAAAAAACACATGTTCCTCACATTTCTGTGGCAGAAAGTTCGGGAATCTGAGAGGAGCCACAAATTTCCTTCCACCCAGCGTTCCCCCAAGTCTCCCGATAAAAATGATACCTCACTTGTGTGGGTAGGCCTAGCGCCCGCGACAGGAAACGCCCCAAAGCGCAACGTGGACACATCCAAATTTTTGGAAGAAAACAGAGGTGTTTTTTGCGAAGTGCCTACCTGTAGATTTTGGCCTCTAGCTCAGCCGGCACCTAGGGAAACCTACCAAACCTGTACATTTCTGAAAACTAGAGACCTAGGGGAATCCAAGGAGGGGTGACTTGCGGGGCTCGGACCAGGTTCTGTTACCCAGAATCCTTTGCAAACCTCAAAATGTGGCGAAAAAAACACATGTTCCTCACATTTCTGTGGCAGAAAGTTCGGGAATCTGAGAGGAGCCACACATTTCCTTCTACCCAGCGTTCCCCCAAGTCTCCCGATAAAAATGATACCTCACTTGTGTGGGTAGGCCTAGCGCCCGCGACAGGAAACGCCCCAAAGCGCAACGTGGACACATCCAAATTTTTTGAAGAAAACAGAGGTGTTTTTTGCGAAGTGCCTACCTGTAGATTTTGGCCTCTAGCTCAGCCGGCACCTAGGGAAACCTACCAAACCTGTGCATTTCTGAAAACTAGAGACCTAGGGGAATCCAAGGAGGGGTGACTTGCGGGGCTCGGACCAGGTTCTGTTACCCAGAATCCTTTGCAAACCTCAAAATCTGGCTAAAAAAACACATGTTCCTCACATTTCTGTGGCAGAAAGTTCGGGAATCTGAGAGGAGCCACAAATTTCCTTCCATCCAGCGTTCCCCCAAGTCTCCCGATAAAAATGATACCTCACTTGTGTGGGTAGGCCTAGCGCCCACGACAGGAAACGCCCCAAAGCGCAACGTGGACATATCCAAATTTTTGGAAGAAAACAGAGGTGTTTTTTGCGAAGTGCCTATCTGTAGATTTTGGCCTCTAACTCAGCCGGCACCTAGGGAAACCTACCAAACCTGTGCATTTCTGAAAACTAGAGACCTAGGAGAATCCAATGAGGGGTGACATGCGGGGCTCGGACCAGGTTCTGTTACCCAGAATCCTTTGCAAACCTCAAAATGTGGCTAAAAAAACACATGTTCCTCACATTTCTGTGGCAGAAAGTTCTGGAATCTGAGAGGAGCCACAAATTTCCTTCCACCCAGCGTTCCCCCAAGTCTCCCGATAAAAATGATACCTCACTTGTGTGGGTAGGCCTAGCGCCCGCGAAAGGAAACGCCCCAAAGCGCAACGTGGACACATCCAAATTTTTGGAAGAAAACAGAGGTGTTTTTTGCGAAGTGCCTACCTGTAGATTTTGGCCTCTAGCTCAGCCGGCACCCAGGGAAACCTACCAAACCTGTGCATTTCTGAAAACTAGAGACCTAGGGGAATCCAAGGAGGGGTGACTTGCGGGGCTCGGACCAGGTACTGTTACCCAGAATCCTTTGCAAACCTCAAAATTTGGCTAAAAAAACACATGTTCCTCACATTTCTGTGGCAGAAAGTTCGGGAATCTGAGAGGAGCCACAAATTTCCTTCCACCCAGCGTTTCCCCAAGTCTCCCGATAAAAATGATACCTCACTTGTGTGGGTAGGCCTAGCGCCCGCGACAGGAAACGCCCCAAAGCGCAACGTGGACACATCCACATTTTTGGAAGAAAACAGAGGTGTTTTTTGCGAAGTGCCTACCTGTAGATTTTGGCCTCTAGCTCAGCCGACACCTAGGGAAACCTACCAAACCTGTGCATTTCTAAAAACTAGAGACCTAGGGGAATCCAAGGAGGGGTGACTTGCGGGGCTCGGACTTGGTTCTGTTACCCAAAATCCTTTGCAAACCTCAAAATTTGGCTAAAAAAACACATGTTCCTCACATTTCTGTGGCAGAAAGTTCGGGAATCTGAGAGGAGCCACAAATGTCCTTCCACCCAGCGTTCCCCCAAGTCTTCCGATAAAAATGATACCTCACTTGTGTGGGTAGGCCTAGCGCCCGCGACAGGAAACGCCCCAAAGCGCAACGTGGACACATCCAAATTTTTGGAAGAAAACAGAGGTGTTTTTTGCGAAGTGCCTACCTGTAGATTTTGGCCTCTAGCTCAGCCGGCACCTAGGGAAACCTACCAAACCTGTGCATTTCTGAAAACTAGAGACCTAGGGGAATCCAAGGAGGGGTGACTTGCGGGGCTCGGACCAGGTTCTGTTACCCAGAATCCTTTGCAAACCTCAAAATGTGGTGAAAAAAACACATGTTCCTCACATTTCTGTGGCAGAAAGTTCGGGAATCTGAGAGGAGCCACAAATTTCCTTCCATCCAGCGTTCCCCCAAGTCTCCCGATAAAAATGATACCTCACTTGTGTGGGTAGGCCTAGCGCCCACGACAGGAAACGCCCCAAAGCGCAACGTGGACATATCCAAATTTTTGGAAGAAAACAGAGGTGTTTTTTGCGAAGTGCCTATCTGTAGATTTTGGCCTCTAACTCAGCCGGCACCTAGGGAAACCTACCAAACCTGTGCATTTCTGAAAACTAGAGACCTAGGAGAATCCAATGAGGGGTGACATGCGGCGCTCGGACCAGGTTCTGTTACCCAGAATCCTTTGCAAACCTCAAAATGTGGCTAAAAAAACACATGTTCCTCACATTTCTGTGGCAGAAAGTTCTGGAATCTGAGAGGAGCCACAAATTTCCTTCCACCCAGCGTTCCCCCAAGTCTCCCGATAAAAATGATACCTCACTTGTGTGGGTAGGCCTAGCGCCCGCGAAAGGAAACGCCCCAAAGCGCAACGTGGACACATCCAAATTTTTGGAAGAAAACAGAGGTGTTTTTTGCGAAGTGCCTACCTGTAGATTTTGGCCTCTAGCTCAGCCGGCACCCAGGGAAACCTACCAAACCTGTGCATTTCTGAAAACTAGAGACCTAGGGGAATCCAAGGAGGGGTGACTTGCGGGGCTCGGACCAGGTACTGTTACCCAGAACCCTTTGCAAACCTCAAAATTTGGCTAAAAAAACACATGTTCCTCACATTTCTGTGGCAGAAAGTTCGGGAATCTGAGAGGAGCCACAAATTTCCTTCCACCCAGCGTTTCCCCAAGTCTCCCGATAAAAATGATACCTCACTTGTGTGGGTAGGCCTAGCGCCCGCGACAGGAAACGCCCCAAAGCGCAACGTGGACACATCCACATTTTTGGAAGAAAACAGAGGTGTTTTTTGCGAAGTGCCTACCTGTAGATTTTGGCCTCTAGCTCAGCCGACACCTAGGGAAACCTACCAAACCTGTGCATTTCTAAAAACTAGAGACCTAGGGGAATCCAAGGAGGGGTGACTTGCGGGGCTCGGACTTGGTTCTGTTACCCAAAATCCTTTGCAAACCTCAAAATTTGGCTAAAAAAACACATGTTCCTCACATTTCTGTGGCAGAAAGTTCGGGAATCTGAGAGGAGCCACAAATGTCCTTCCACCCAGCGTTCCCCCAAGTCTTCCGATAAAAATGATACCTCACTTGTGTGGGTAGGCCTAGCGCCCGCGACAGGAAACGCCCCAAAGCGCAACGTGGACACATCCAAATTTTTTGAAGAAAACAGAGGTGTTTTTTGCGAAGTGCCTACCTGTAGATTTTGGCCTCTAGCTCAGCCGGCACCTAGGGAAACCTACCAAACCTGTGCATTTCTGAAAACTAGAGACCTAGGGGAATCCAAGGAGGGGTGACTTGCGGGGCTCGGACCAGGTTCTGTTACCCAGAATCCTTTGCAAACCTCAAAATCTGGCTAAAAAAACACATGTTCCTCACATTTCTGTGGCAGAAAGTTCGGGAATCTGAGAGGAGCCACAAATTTCCTTCCATCCAGCGTTCCCCCAAGTCTCCCGATAAAAATGATACCTCACTTGTGTGGGTAGGCCTAGCGCCCACGACAGGAAACGCCCCAAAGCGCAACGTGGACATATCCAAATTTTTGGAAGAAAACAGAGGTGTTTTTTGCGAAGTGCCTATCTGTAGATTTTGGCCTCTAGCTCAGCCGGCACCCAGGGAAACCTACCAAACCTGTGCATTTCTGAAAACTAGAGACCTAGGGGAATCCAAGGAGGGGTGACTTGCGGGGCTCGGACCAGGTACTGTTACCCAGAATCCTTTGCAAACCTCAAAATTTGGCTAAAAAAACACATGTTCCTCACATTTCTGTGGCAGAAAGTTCGGGAATCTGAGAGGAGCCACAAATTTCCTTCCACCCAGCGTTTCCCCAAGTCTCCCGATAAAAATGATACCTCACTTGTGTGGGTAGGCCTAGCGCCCGCGACAGGAAACGCCCCAAAGCGCAACGTGGACACATCCACATTTTTGGAAGAAAACAGAGGTGTTTTTTGCGAAGTGCCTACCTGTAGATTTTGGCCTCTAGCTCAGCCGACACCTAGGGAAACCTACCAAACCTGTGCATTTCTAAAAACTAGAGACCTAGGGGAATCCAAGGAGGGGTGACTTGCGGGGCTCGGACTTGGTTCTGTTACCCAAAATCCTTTGCAAACCTCAAAATTTGGCTAAAAAAACACATGTTCCTCACATTTCTGTGGCAGAAAGTTCGGGAATCTGAGAGGAGCCACAAATGTCCTTCCACCCAGCGTTCCCCCAAGTCTTCCGATAAAAATGATACCTCACTTGTGTGGGTAGGCCTAGCGCCCGCGACAGGAAACGCCCCAAAGCGCAACGTGGACACATCCAAATTTTTGGAAGAAAACAGAGGTGTTTTTTGCGAAGTGCCTACCTGTAGATTTTGGCCTCTAGCTCAGCCGGCACCTAGGGAAACCTACCAAACCTGTGCATTTCTGAAAACTAGAGACCTAGGGGAATCCAAGGAGGGGTGACTTGCGGGGCTCGGACCAGGTTCTGTTACCCAGAATCCTTTGCAAACCTCAAAATGTGGTGAAAAAAACACATGTTCCTCACATTTCTGTGGCAGAAAGTTCGGGAATCTGAGAGGAGCCACACATTTCCTTCTACCCAGCGTTCCCCCAAGTCTCCCGATAAAAATGATACCTCACTTGTGTGGGTAGGCCTAGCGCCCGCGACAGGAAACGCCCCAAAGCGCAACGTGGACACATCCAAATTTTTGGAAGAAAACAGAGGTGTTTTTTGCGAAGTGCCTACCTGTAGATTTTGGCCTCTAGCTCAGCCGGCACCTAGGGAAACCTACCAAACCTGTGCATTTCTGAAAACTAGAGACCTAGGGGAATCCAAGGAGGGGTGACTTGCGGGGCTCGGACCAGGTTCTGTTACCCAGAATCCTTTGCAAACCTCAAAATCTGGCTAAAAAAACACATGTTCCTCACATTTCTGTGGCAGAAAGTTCGGGAATCTGAGAGGAGCCACAAATTTCCTTCCATCCAGCGTTCCCCCCAAGTCTCCCGATAAAAATGATACCTCACTTGTGTGGGTAGGCCTAGCGCCCGCGACAGGAAACGCCCTAAAGCGCAACGTGGACACATCCAAATTTTTGGAAGAAAACAGAGGTGTTTTTTGCGAAGTGCCTACCTGTAGATTTTGGCCTCTAGCTCAGCCGGCACCTAGGGAAACCTCCCAAACCTGTGCATTTCTGAAAGCTAGAGACCTAGGGGAATCCAAGGAGGGGTGACTTGCGGGGCTCGGACCAGGTACTGTTACCCAGAATCCTTTGCAAACCTCAAAATTTGGCTAAAAAAACACATGTTCCTCACATTTCTGTGGCAGAAAGTTCGGGAATCTGAGAGGAGCCACAAATTTCCTTCCACCCAGCGTTTCCCCAAGTCTCCCGATAAAAATGATACCTCACTTGTGTGGGTAGGCCTAGCGCCCGCGACAGGAAACGCCCCAAAGCGCAACGTGGACACATCCACATTTTTGGAAGAAAACAGAGGTGTTTTTTGCGAAGTGCCTACCTGTAGATTTTGGCCTCTAGCTCAGCCGACACCTAGGGAAACCTACCAAACCTGTGCATTTCTAAAAACTAGAGACCTAGGGGAATCCAAGGAGGGGTGACTTGCGGGGCTCGGACTTGGTTCTGTTACCCAAAATCCTTTGCAAACCTCAAAATTTGGCTAAAAAAACACATGTTCCTCACATTTCTGTGGCAGAAAGTTCGGGAATCTGAGAGGAGCCACAAATTTCCTTCCACCCAGCGTTCCCCCAAGTCTTCCGATAAAAATGATACCTCACTTGTGTGGGTAGGCCTAGCGCCCGCGACAGGAAACGCCCCAAAGCGCAACGTGGACACATCCAAATTTTTGGAAGAAAACAGAGGTGTTTTTTGCGAAGTGCCTACCTGTAGATTTTGGCCTCTAGCTCAGCCGGCACCTAGGGAAACCTACCAAACCTGTGCATTTCTGAAAACTAGAGACCTAGGGGAATCCAAGGAGGGGTGACTTGCGGGGCTCGGACCAGGTTCTGTTACCCAGAATCCTTTGCAAACCTCAAAATGTGGCGAAAAAAACACATGTTCCTCACATTTCTGTGGCAGAAAGTTCGGGAATCTGAGAGGAGCCACAAATTTCCTTCAACCCAGCGTTCCCCCAAGTCTCCCGATAAAAATGATACCTCACTTGTGTGGGTAGGCCTAGCGCCCGCGACAGGAAACGCCCCAAAGCGCAACGTGGACACATCCAAATTTTTGGAAGAAAACAGAGGTGTTTTTTGTGAAGTGCCTACCTGTAGATTTTGGCCTCTAGCTCAGCCGGCACCTAGGGAAACCTACCAAACCTGTGCATTTCTGAAAACTAGAGACCTAGGGGAATCCAAGGAGGGGTGACTTGCGGGGCTCGGACCAGGTTCTGTTACCCAGAATCCTTTGCAAACCTCAAAATTTGGCTAAAAAAACACATGTTCCTCACATTTCTGTGGCAGAAAGTTCTGGAATCTGAGAGGAGCCACAAATTTCCTTCCACCCAGCGTTCCCCCAAGTCTCCCGATAAAAATGATACCTCACTTGTGTGGGTAGGCCTAGCGCCCACGACAGGAAACGCCCCAAAGCGCAACATGGACATATCCAAATTTTTGGAAGAAAACAGAGGTGTTTTTTGCGAAGTGCCTACCTGTAGATTTTGGCCTCCAACTCAGCCGACACCTAGGGAAACCTACCAAACCTGTGCATTTCTAAAAACTAGAGACCTAGGGGAATCCAAGGAGGGGTGACTTGCGGGGCTCGGACTTGGTTCTGTTACCCAAAATCCTTTGCAAACCTCAAAATTTGGCTAAAAAAACACATGTTCCTCACATTTCTGTGGCAGAAAGTTCGGGAATCTGAGAGGAGCCACAAATTTCCTTCCACCCAGCGTTCCCCCAAGTCTCCCGATAAAAATGATACCTCACTTGTGTGGGTAGGCCTAGCGCCCGCGACAGGAAACACCCCAAAGCGCAACGTGGACACATCCAAATTTTTGGAAGAAAACAGAGGTGTTTTTTGCGAAGTGCCTACCTGTAGATTTTGGCCTCTAGCTCAGCCGGCACCTAGGGAAACCTACCAAACCTGTGCATTTCTGAAAACTAGAGACCTAGGGGAATCCAAGGAGGGGTGACTTGCGGGGCTCGGACCAGGTTCTGTTACCCAGAATCCTTTGCAAACCTCAAAATGTGGCGAAAAAAACACATGTTCCTCATATTTCTGTGGCAGAAAGTTCGGGAATCTGAGAGGAGCCACAAATTTCCTTCAACCCAGCGTTCCCCCAAGTCTCCCGATAAAAATGATACCTCACTTGTGTGGGTAGGCCTAGCGCCCGCGACAGGAAACGCCCCAAAGCGCAACGTGGACACATCCAAATTTTTGGAAGAAAACAGAGGTGTTTTTTGCGAAGTGCCTACCTGTAGATTTTGGCCTCTAGCTCAGCCGGCACCTAGGGAAACCTACCAAACCTGTGCATTTCTGAAAACTAGAGACCTAGGGGAATCCAAGGAGGGGTGACTTGCGGGGCTCGGACCAGGTTCTGTTACCCAGAATCCTTTGCAAACCTCAAAATCTGGCTAAAAAAACACATGTTCCTCACATTTCTGTGGCAGAAAGTTCGGGAATCTGAGAGGAGCCACAAATTTCCTTCCATCCAGCGTTCCCCCAAGTCTCCCGATAAAA
The DNA here is from genome assembly GCF_031143425.1 of Pleurodeles waltl. Taxonomy (NCBI): domain Eukaryota; kingdom Metazoa; phylum Chordata; class Amphibia; order Caudata; family Salamandridae; genus Pleurodeles; species Pleurodeles waltl. Next base: position 715,799,661 of record NC_090437.1, on the reverse strand, counting down.
ATGATACCTCACTTGTGTGGGTAGGCCTAGCGTCCGCGACAGGAAACGCCCTAAAGCGCAACGTGGACACATCCAAATTTTTGGAAGAAAACAGAGGTGTTTTTTGCGAAGTGCCTACCTGTAGATTTTGGCCTCTAGCTCAGCCGGCACCTAGGGAAACCTCCCAAACCTGTGCATTTCTGAAAGCTAGAGACCTAGGGGAATCCAAGGAGGGGTGACTTGCGGGGCTCGGACCAGGTTCTGTTACCCAGAATCCTTTGCAAACCTCAAAATGTGGCTAAAAAAACACCTGTTCCTCACATTTCTGTGGCAGAAAGTTCTGGAATCTGAGAGGAGCCACAAATTTCCTTCCACCCAGCGTTCCCCCAAGTCTCCCGATAAAAATGATACCTCACTTGTGTGGGTAGGCCTAGCGCCCGTGACAGGAAACGCCCCAAAGTGCAACGTGGACACATCCAAATTTTTGGAAGAAAACAGAGGTGTTTTTTGCGAAGTGCCTACCTGTAGATTTTGGCCTCTAGCTCAGCCGGCACCTAGGGAAACCTACCAAACCTATGCATTTCTGAAAACTAGAGACCTAGGGGAATCCAAGGAGGGGTGACTTGCGGGGCTCGGACCAGGTTCTGTTACCCAGAATCCTCTGCAAACCTCAAAATTTGACAAAAAAAACACATGTTCCTCACATTTCTGTGGCAGAAAGTTCGGGAATCTGAGAGGAGCCACACATTTCCTTCTACCCAGCGTTCCCCCAAGTCTCCCGATAAAAATGATACCTCACTTGTGTGGGTAGGCCTAGCGCCCGCGACAGGAAACGCCCCAAAGCGCAACGTGGACACATCCAAATTTTGGGAAGAAAACAGAGGTGTTTTTTGCGAAGTGCCTACCTGTAGATTTTGGCCTCTAGCTCAGCCGGCACCTAGGGAAACCTACCAAACCTGTGCATTTCTGAAAACTAGAGACCTAGGGGAATCCAAGGAGGGGTGACTTGCGGGGCTCGGACCAGGTTCTGTTACCCAGAATCCTTTGCAAACCTCAAAATCTGGCTAAAAAAACACATGTTCCTCACATTTCTGTGGCAGAAAGTTCGGGAATCTGAGAGGAGCCACAAATTTCCTTCCATCCAGCGTTCCCCCAAGTCTCCCGATAAAAATGATACCTCACTTGTGTGGGTAGGCCTAGCGCCCACGACAGGAAACGCCCCAAAGCGCAACATGGACATATCCAAATTTTTGGAAGAAAACAGAGGTGTTTTTTGCGAAGTGCCTATCTGTAGATTTTGGCCTCTAACTCAGCCGGCACCTAGGGAAACCTACCAAACCTGTGCATTTCTGAAAACTAGAGACCTAGGAGAATCCAATGAGGGGTGACATGCGGGGCTCGGACCAGGTTCTGTTACCCAGAATCCTTTGCAAACCTCAAAATGTGGCTAAAAAAACACATGTTCCTCACATTTCTGTGGCAGAAAGTTCTGGAATCTGAGAGGAGCCACAAATTTCCTTCCACCCAGCGTTCCCCCAAGTCTCCCGATAAAAATGATACCTCACTTGTGTGGGTAGGCCTAGCGCCCGCGAAAGGAAACGCCCCAAAGCGCAACGTGGACACATCCAAATTTTTGGAAGAAAACAGAGGTGTTTTTTGCGAAGTGCCTACCTGTAGATTTTGGCCTCTAGCTCAGCCGGCACCCAGGGAAACCTACCAAACCTGTGCATTTCTGAAAACTAGAGACCTAGGGGAATCCAAGGAGGGGTGACTTGCGGGGCTCGGACCAGGTACTGTTACCCAGAATCCTTTGCAAACCTCAAAATTTGGCTAAAAAAACACATGTTCCTCACATTTCTGTGGCAGAAAGTTCGGGAATCTGAGAGGAGCCACAAATTTCCTTCCACCCAGCGTTTCCCCAAGTCTCCCGATAAAAATGATACCTCACTTGTGTGGGTAGGCCTAGCGCCCGCGACAGGAAACGCCCCAAAGCGCAACGTGGACACATCCACATTTTTGGAAGAAAACAGAGGTGTTTTTTGCGAAGTGCCTACCTGTAGATTTTGGCCTCTAGCTCAGCCGACACCTAGGGAAACCTACCAAACCTGTGCATTTCTAAAAACTAGAGACCTAGGGGAATCCAAGGAGGGGTGACTTGCGGGGCTCGGACTTGGTTCTGTTACCCAAAATCCTTTGCAAACCTCAAAATTTGGCTAAAAAAACACATGTTCCTCACATTTCTGTGGCAGAAAGTTCGGGAATCTGAGAGGAGCCACAAATTTCCTTCCACCCAGCGTTCCCCCAAGTCTTCCGATAAAAATGATACCTCACTTGTGTGGGTAGGCCTAGCGCCCGCGACAGGAAACGCCCCAAAGCGCAACGTGGACACATCCAAATTTTTGGAAGAAAACAGAGGTGTTTTTTGCGAAGTACCTACCTGTAGATTTTGGCCTCTAGCTCAGCCGGCACCTAGGGAAACCTACCAAACCTGTGCATTTCTGAAAACTAGAGACCTAGGGGAATCCAAGGAGGGGTGACTTGCGGGGCTCGGACCAGGTTCTGTTACCCAGAATCCTTTGCAAACCTCAAAATGTGGCGAAAAAAACACATGTTCCTCACATTTCTGTGGCAGAAAGTTCGGGAATCTGAGAGGAGCCACAAATTTCCTTCAACCCAGCGTTCCCCCAAGTCTCCCGATAAAAATGATACCTCACTTGTGTGGGTAGGCCTAGCGCCCGCGACAGGAAACGCCCCAAAGCGCAACGTGGACACATCCAAATTTTTGGAAGAAAACAGAGGTGTTTTTTGTGAAGTGCCTACCTGTAGATTTTGGCCTCTAGCTCAGCCGGCACCTAGGGAAACCTACCAAACCTGTGCATTTCTGAAAACTAGAGACCTAGGGGAATCCAAGGAGGGGTGACTTGCGGGGCTCGGACCAGGTTCTGTTACCCAGAATCCTTTGCAAACCTCAAAATTTGGCTAAAAAAACACATGTTCCTCACATTTCTGTGGCAGAAAGTTCTGGAATCTGAGAGGAGCCACAAATTTCCTTCCACCCACCGTTCCCCCAAGTCTCCCGATAAAAATGATACCTCACTTGTGTGGGTAGGCCTAGCGCCCACGACAGGAAACGCCCCAAAGCGCAACATGGACATATCCAAATTTTTGGAAGAAAACAGAGGTGTTTTTTGCGAAGTGCCTACCTGTAGATTTTGGCCTCCAACTCAGCCGACACCTAGGGAAACCTACCAAACCTGTGCATTTCTAAAAACTAGAGACCTAGGGGAATCCAAGGAGGGGTGACTTGCGGGGCTCGGACTTGGTTCTGTTACCCAAAATCCTTTGCAAACCTCAAAATTTGGCTAAAAAAACACATGTTCCTCACATTTCTGTGGCAGAAAGTTCGGGAATCTGAGAGGAGCCACAAATTTCCTTCCACCCAGCGTTCCCCCAAGTCTCCCGATAAAAATGATACCTCACTTGTGTGGGTAGGCCTAGCGCCCGCGACAGGAAACGCCCCAAAGCGCAACGTGGACACATCCAAATTTTTGGAAGAAAACAGAGGTGTTTTTTGCGAAGTGCCTACCTGTAGATTTTGGCCTCTAGCTCAGCCGGCACCTAGGGAAACCTACCAAACCTGTGCATTTCTGAAAACTAGAGACCTAGGGGAATCCAAGGAGGGGTGACTTGCGGGGCTCGGACCAGGTTCTGTTACCCAGAATCCTTTGCAAACCTCAAAATGTGGCAAAAAAAACACATGTTCCTCCTATTTCTGTGGCAGAAAGTTCGGGAATCTGAGAGGAGCCACAAATTTCCTTCAACCCAGCGTTCCCCCAAGTCTCCCGATAAAAATGATACCTCACTTGTGTGGGTAGGCCTAGCGCCCGCGACAGGAAACGCCCCAAAGCGCAACGTGGACACATCCAAATTTTTGGAAGAAAACAGAGGTGTTTTTTGCGAAGTGCCTACCTGTAGATTTTGGCCTCTAGCTCAGCCGGCACCTAGGGAAACCTCCCAAACCTGTGCATTTCTGAAAACTAGAGACCTAGGGGAATCCAAGGAGGGGTGACTTGCGGGGCTCGGACCAGGTTCTGTTACCCAGAATCCTTTGCAAACCTCAAAATGTGGCTAAAAAAACACATGTTCCTCACATTTCTGTGGCAGAAAGTTCGGGAATCTGAGAGGAGCCACAAATTTCCTTCAACCCAGCGTTCCCCCAAGTCTCCCGATAAAAATGATACCTCACTTGTGTGGGTAGGCCTAGCGCCCGCGACAGGAAACGCCCCAAAGCGCAACGTGGACACATCCAAATTTTTGGAAGAAAACAGAGGTGTTTTTTGCGAAGTGCCTACCTGTAGATTTTGGCCTCTAGCTCAGCCGGCACCTAGGGAAACCTCCCAAACCTGTGCATTTCTGAAAACTAGAGACCTAGGGGAATCCAAGGAGGGGTGACTTGCGGGGCTCGGACCAGGTTCTGTTACCCAGAATCCTTTGCAAACCTCAAAATGTGGCTAAAAAAACACATGTTCCTCACATTTCTGTGGCAGAAAGTTCTGGAATCTGAGAGGAGCCACAAATTTCCTTCCACCCAGCGTTCCCCCAAGTCTCCCGATAAAAATGATACCTCACTTGTGTGGGTAGGCCTAGCGCCCGTGACAGGAAACGCCCCAAAGCGCAACGTGGACACATCCAAATTTTTGGAAGAAAACAGAGGTGTTTTTTGCGAAGTGCCTACCTGTAGATTTTGGCCTCTAGCTCAGCCAGCACCTAGGGAAACCTACCAAACCTGTGCATTTCTGAAAACTAGAGACCTAGGGGAATCCAAGGAGGGTTGACTTGCGGGGCGTGGACCAGGTTCTGTTACCCAGAATCCTTTGCAAACCTCAAAATTTGACAAAAAAAACACATGTTCCTCACATTTCTGTGGCAGAAAGTTCGGGAATCTGAGAGAAGCCACAAATTTCCTTCCACCCAGCGTTCCCCTAAGTCTCCCGATAAAAATGATTCCTCGCTTGTGTGGGTAGGCCTAGCGCCCGCGACAGGAAACGCCCCAAAGCGCAATGTGGACACATCCAAATTTTTGGAAGAAAACAGAGGTGTTTTTTGCGAAGTGCCTACCTGTAGATTTTGGCCTCTAGCTCAGCCGGCACCTAGGGAAACCTACCAAACCTGTGCATTTCTGAAAACTAGAGACCTAGGGGAATCCAAGGAGGGGTGACTTGCGGGGCTCGGACCAGGTTCTGTTACCCAGAATCCTTTGCAAACCTCAAAATTTGGCTAAAAAAACACATGTTCCTCACATTTCTGTGGCAGAAAGTTCTGGAATCTGAGAGGAGCCACAAATTTCCTTCCACCCAGCGTTCCCCCAAGTCTCCCGATAAAAATGATACCTCACTTGTGTGGGTAGGCCTAGCGCCCGCGAAAGGAAACGCCCCAAAGCGCAACGTGGACACATCCACATTTTTGGAAGAAAACAGAGGTGTTTTTTGCGAAGTGCCTACCTGTAGATTTTGGCCTCTAGCTCAGCCGGCACCTAGGGAAACCTACCAAACCTGTGCATTTCTGAAAACTAGAGACCTAGGGGAATCCAAGGAGGGGTGACTTGCGGGGCTCGGACCAGGTTCTGTTACCCAGAATCCTTTGCAAACCTCAAAATTTGGCTAAAAAAACACATGTTCCTCACATTTCTGTGGCAGAAAGTTCGGGAATCTGAGAGGAGCCACAAATTTCCTTCCATCCAGCGTTCCCCCAAGTCTCCCGATAAAAATGATACCTCACTTGTGTGGGTAGGCCTAGCGCCCGCGACAGGAAACGCCCTAAAGCGCAACGTGGACACATCCAAATTTTTGGAAGAAAACAGAGGTGTTTTTTGCGAAGTGCCTACCTGTAGATTTTGGCCTCTAGCTCAGCCGGCACCTAGGGAAACCTACCAAACCTGTGCATTTCTGAAAGCTAGAGACCTAGGGGAATCCAAGGAGGGGTGACTTGCGGGGCTCGGACCAGCATCTGTTACCCAGAATCCTTTGCAAACCTCAAAATTTGGCTAAAAAAACACATGTTCCTCACATTTCTGTGGCAGAAAGTTCGGGAATCTGAGAGGAGCCACAAATTTCCTTCCACCCAGCGTTCCCCCAAGTCTCCCGATAAAAATGATACCTCACTTGTGTGGGTAGGCCTAGCGCCCGCGACAGGAAACGCCCCAAAGCGCAACGTGGACACATCCAAATTTTTGGAAGAAAACAGAGGTGTTTTTTGCGAAGTGCCTACCTGTAGATTTTGGCCTCTAGCTCAGCCGGCACCTAGGGAAACCTACCAAACCTGTGCATTTCTGAAAACTAGAGACCTAGGGGAATCCAAGGAGGGGTGACTTGCGGGGCTCGGACCAGGTTCTGTTACCCAGAATCCTTTGCAAACCTCAAAATGTGGCGAAAAAAACACATGTTCCTCACATTTCTGTGGCAGAAAGTTCGGGAATCTGAGAGGAGCCACACATTTCCTTCTACCCAGCGTTCCCCCAAGTCTCCCGATAAAAATGATACCTCACTTGTGTGGGTAGGCCTAGCGCCCGCGACAGGAAACGCCCCAAAGCGCAACGTGGACACATCCAAATTTTTGGAAGAAAACAGAGGTGTTTTTTGCGAAGTGCCTACCTGTAGATTTTGGCCTCTAGCTCAGCCGGCACCTAGGGAAACCTACCAAACCTGTGCATTTCTGAAAACTAGAGACCTAGGGGAATCCAAGGAGGGGTGACTTGCGGGGCTCGGACCAGGTTCTGTTACCCAGAATCCTTTGCAAACCTCAAAATCTGGCTAAAAAAACACATGTTCCTCACATTTCTGTGGCAGAAAGTTCGGGAATCTGAGAGGAGCCACAAATTTCCTTCCATCCAGCGTTCCCCCAAGTCTCCCGATAAAAATGATACCTCACTTGTGTGGGTAGGCCTAGCGCCCACGACAGGAAACGCCCCAAAGCGCAACGTGGACATATCCACATTTTTGGAAGAAAACAGAGGTGTTTTTTGCGAAGTGCCTATCTGTAGATTTTGGCCTCTAACTCAGCCGGCACCTAGGGAAACCTACCAAACCTGTGCATTTCTGAAAACTAGAGACCTAGGAGAATCCAATGAGGGGTGACATGCGGGGCTCGGACCAGGTTCTGTTACCCAGAATCCTTTGCAAACCTCAAAATGTGGCTAAAAAAACACATGTTCCTCACATTTCTGTGGCAGAAAGTTCTGGAATCTGAGAGGAGCCACAAATTTCCTTCCACCCAGCGTTCCCCCAAGTCTCCCGATAAAAATGATACCTCACTTGTGTGGGTAGGCCTAGCGCCCGCGAAAGGAAACGCCCCAAAGCGCAACGTGGACACATCCAAATTTTTGGAAGAAAACAGAGGTGTTTTTTGCGAAGTGCCTACCTGTAGATTTTGGCCTCTAGCTCAGCCGGCACCCAGGGAAACCTACCAAACCTGTGCATTTCTGAAAACTAGAGACCTAGGGGAATCCAAGGAGGGGTGACTTGCGGGGCTCGGACCAGGTACTGTTACCCAGAATCCTTTGCAAACCTCAAATTTTGGCTAAAAAAACACATGTTCCTCACATTTCTGTGGCAGAAAGTTCGGGAATCTGAGAGGAGCCACAAATTTCCTTCCACCCAGCGTTTCCCCAAGTCTCCCGATAAAAATGATACCTCACTTGTGTGGGTAGGCCTAGCGCCCGCGACAGGAAACGCCCCAAAGCGCAACGTGGACACATCCACATTTTTGGAAGAAAACAGAGGTGTTTTTTGCGAAGTGCCTACCTGTAGATTTTGGCCTCTAGCTCAGCCGACACCTAGGGAAACCTACCAAACCTGTGCATTTCTAAAAACTAGAGACCTAGGGGAATCCAAGGAGGGGTGACTTGCGGGGCTCGGACTTGGTTCTGTTACCCAAAATCCTTTGCAAACCTCAAAATTTGGCTAAAAAAACACATGTTCCTCACATTTCTGTGGCAGAAAGTTCGGGAATCTGAGAGGAGCCACAAATTTCCTTCCACCCAGCGTTCCCCCAAGTCTTCCGATAAAAATGATACCTCACTTGTGTGGGTAGGCCTAGCGCCCGCAACAGGAAACGCCCCAAAGCGCAACGTGGACACATCCAAATTTTTGGAAGAAAACAGAGGTGTTTTTTGCGAAGTGCCTACCTGTAGATTTTGGCCTCTAGCTCAGCCGGCACCTAGGGAAACCTACCAAACCTGTGCATTTCTGAAAACTAGAGACCTAGGGGAATCCAAGGAGGGGTGACTTGCGGGGCTCGGACCAGGTTCTGTTACCCAGAATCCTTTGCAAACCTCAAAATGTGGCGAAAAAAACACATGTTCCTCACATTTCTGTGGCAGAAAGTTCGGGAATCTGAGAGGAGCCACACATTTCCTTCTACCCAGCGTTCCCCCAAGTCTCCCGATAAAAATGATACCTCACTTGTGTGGGTAGGCCTAGCGCCCGCGACAGGAAACGCCCCAAAGCGCAACGTGGACACATCCAAATTTTTGGAAGAAAACAGAGGTGTTTTTTGCGAAGTGCCTACCTGTAGATTTTGGCCTCTAGCTCAGCCGGCACCTAGGGAAACCTACCAAACCTGTGCATTTCTGAAAACTAGAGACCTAGGGGAATCCAAGGAGGGGTGACTTGCGGGGCTCGGACCAGGTTCTGTTACCCAGAATCCTTTGCAAACCTCAAAATCTGGCTAAAAAAACACATGTTCCTCACATTTCTGTGGCAGAAAGTTCGGGAATCTGAGAGGAGCCACAAATTTCCTTCCATCCAGCGTTCCCCCAAGTCTCCCGATAAAAATGATACCTCACTTGTGTGGGTAGGCCTAGCGCCCACGACAGGAAACGCCCCAAAGCGCAACGTGGACATATCCACATTTTTGGAAGAAAACAGAGGTGTTTTTTGCGAAGTGCCTATCTGTAGATTTTGGCCTCTAACTCAGCCGGCACCTAGGGAAACCTACCAAACCTGTGCATTTCTGAAAACTAGAGACCTAGGAGAATCCAATGAGGGGTGACATGCGGGGCTCGGACCAGGTTCTGTTACCCAGAATCCTTTGCAAACCTCAAAATGTGGCTAAAAAAACACATGTTCCTCACATTTCTGTGGCAGAAAGTTCTGGAATCTGAGAGGAGCCACAAATTTCCTTCCACCCAGCGTTCCCCCAAGTCTCCCGATAAAAATGATACCTCACTTGTGTGGGTAGGCCTAGCGCCCGCGAAAGGAAACGCCCCAAAGCGCAACGTGGACACATCCAAATTTTTGGAAGAAAACAGAGGTGTTTTTTGCGAAGTGCCTACCTGTAGATTTTGGCCTCTAGCTCAGCCGGCACCCAGGGAAACCTACCAAACCTGTGCATTTCTGAAAACTAGAGACCTAGGGGAATCCAAGGAGGGGTGACTTGCGGGGCTCGGACCAGGTACTGTTACCCAGAATCCTTTGCAAACCTCAAAATTTGGCTAAAAAAACACATGTTCCTCACATTTCTGTGGCAGAAAGTTCGGGAATCTGAGAGGAGCCACAAATTTCCTTCCACCCAGCGTTTCCCCAAGTCTCCCGATAAAAATGATACCTCACTTGTGTGGGTAGGCCTAGCGCCCGCGACAGGAAACGCCCCAAAGCGCAACGTGGACACATCCACATTTTTGGAAGAAAACAGAGGTGTTTTTTGCGAAGTGCCTACCTGTAGATTTTGGCCTCTAGCTCAGCCGACACCTAGGGAAACCTACCAAACCTGTGCATTTCTAAAAACTAGAGACCTAGGGGAATCCAAGGAGGGGTGACTTGCGGGGCTCGGACTTGGTTCTGTTACCCAAAATCCTTTGCAAACCTCAAAATTTGGCTAAAAAAACACATGTTCCTCACATTTCTGTGGCAGAAAGTTCGGGAATCTGAGAGGAGCCACAAATTTCCTTCCACCCAGCGTTCCCCCAAGTCTTCCGATAAAAATGATACCTCACTTGTGTGGGTAGGCCTAGCGCCCGCAACAGGAAACGCCCCAAAGCGCAACGTGGACACATCCAAATTTTTGGAAGAAAACAGAGGTGTTTTTTGCGAAGTGCCTACCTGTAGATTTTGGCCTCTAGCTCAGCCGGCACCTAGGGAAACCTACCAAACCTGTGCATTTCTGAAAACTAGAGACCTAGGGGAATCCAAGGAGGGGTGACTTGCGGGGCTCGGACCAGGTTCTGTTACCCAGAATCCTTTGCAAACCTCAAAATGTGGCGAAAAAAACACATGTTCCTCACATTTCTATGGCAGAAAGTTCGGGAATCTGAGAGGAGCCACACATTTCCTTCTACCCAGCGTTCCCCCAAGTCTCCCGATAAAAATGATACCTCACTTGTGTGGGTAGGCCTAGCGCCCGCGACAGGAAACGCCCCAAAGCGCAACGTGGACACATCCAAATTTTTGGAAGAAAACAGAGGTGTTTTTTGCGAAGTGCCTACCTGTAGATTTTGGCCTCTAGCTCAGCCGGCACCTAGGGAAACCTACCAAACCTGTGCATTTCTGAAAACTAGAGACCTAGGGGAATCCAAGGAGGGGTGACTTGCGGGGCTCGGACCAGGTTCTGTTACCCAGAATCCTTTGCAAACCTCAAAATCTGGCTAAAAAAACACATGTTCCTCACATTTCTGTGGCAGAAAGTTCGGGAATCTGAGAGGAGCCACAAATTTCCTTCCATCCAGCGTTCCCCCAAGTCTCCCGATAAAAATGATACCTCACTTGTGTGGGTAGGCCTAGCGCCCACGACAGGAAACGCCCCAAAGCGCAACGTGGACATATCCAAATTTTTGGAAGAAAACAGAGGTGTTTTTTGCGAAGTGCCTATCTGTAGATTTTGGCCTCTAACTCAGCCGGCACCTAGGGAAACCTACCAAACCTGTGCATTTCTGAAAACTAGAGACCTAGGAGAATCCAATGAGGGGTGACATGCGGGGCTCGGACCAGGTTCTGTTACCCAGAATCCTTTGCAAACCTCAAAATGTGGCTAAAAAAACACATGTTCCTCACATTTCTGTGGCAGAAAGTTCTGGAATCTGAGAGGAGCCACAAATTTCCTTCCACCCAGCGTTCCCCCAAGTCTCCCGATAAAAATGATACCTCACTTGTGTGGGTAGGCCTAGCGCCCGCGAAAGGAAACGCCCCAAAGCGCAACGTGGACACATCCAAATTTTTGGAAGAAAACAGAGGTGTTTTTTGCGAAGTGCCTACCTGTAGATTTTGGCCTCTAGCTCAGCCGGCACCCAGGGAAACCTACCAAACCTGTGCATTTCTGAAAACTAGAGACCTAGGGGAATCCAAGGAGGGGTGACTTGCGGGGCTCGGACCAGGTACTGTTACCCAGAATCCTTTGCAAACCTCAAAATTTGGCTAAAAAAACACATGTTCCTCACATTTCTGTGGCAGAAAGTTCGGGAATCTGAGAGGAGCCACAAATTTCCTTCCACCCAGCGTTTCCCCAAGTCTCCCGATAAAAATGATACCTCACTTGTGTGGGTAGGCCTAGCGCCCGCGACAGGAAACGCCCCAAAGCGCAACGTGGACACATCCACATTTTTGGAAGAAAACAGAGGTGTTTTTTGCGAAGTGCCTACCTGTAGATTTTGGCCTCTAGCTCAGCCGACACCTAGGGAAACCTACCAAACCTGTGCATTTCTAAAAACTAGAGACCTAGGGGAATCCAAGGAGGGGTGACTTGCGGGGCTCGGACTTGGTTCTGTTACCCAAAATCCTTTGCAAACCTCAAAATCTGGCTAAAAAAACACATGTTCCTCACATTTCTGTGGCAGAAAGTTCGGGAATCTGAGAGGAGCCACAAATTTCCTTCCACCCAGCGTTCCCCCAAGTCTTCCGATAAAAATGATACCTCACTTGTGTGGGTAGGCCTAGCGCCCGCAACAGGAAACGCCCCAAAGCGCAACGTGGACACATCCAAATTTTTGGAAGAAAACAGAGGTGTTTTTTGCGAAGTGCCTACCTGTAGATTTTGGCCTCTAGCTCAGCCGGCACCTAGGGAAACCTACCAAACCTGTGCATTTCTGAAAACTAGAGACCTAGGGGAATCCAAGGAGGGGTGACTTGCGGGGCTCGGACCAGGTTCTGTTACCCAGAATCCTTTGCAAACCTCAAAATGTGGCGAAAAAAACACATGTTCCTCACATTTCTGTGGCAGAAAGTTCGGGAATCTGAGAGGAGCCACACATTTCCTTCTACCCAGCGTTCCCCCAAGTCTCCCGATAAAAATGATACCTCACTTGTGTGGGTAGGCCTAGCGCCCGCGACAGGAAACGCCCCAAAGCGCAACGTGGACACATCCAAATTTTTGGAAGAAAACAGAGGTGTTTTTTGCGAAGTGCCTACCTGTAGATTTTGGCCTCTAGCTCAGCCGGCACCTAGGGAAACCTACCAAACCTGTGCATTTCTGAAAACTAGAGACCTAGGGGAATCCAAGGAGGGGTGACTTGCGGGGCTCGGACCAGGTTCTGTTACCCAGAATCCTTTGCAAACCTCAAAATCTGGCTAAAAAAACACATGTTCCTCACATTTCTGTGGCAGAAAGTTCGGGAATCTGAGAGGAGCCACAAATTTCCTTCCATCCAGCGTTCCCCCAAGTCTCCCGATAAAAATGATACCTCACTTGTGTGGGTAGGCCTAGCGCCCACGACAGGAAACGCCCCAAAGCGCAACGTGGACATATCCAAATTTTTGGAAGAAAACAGAGGTGTTTTTTGCGAAGTGCCTATCTGTAGATTTTGGCCTCTAACTCAGCCGGCACCTAGGGAAACCTACCAAACCTGTGCATTTCTGAAAACTAGAGACCTAGGAGAATCCAATGAGGGGTGACATGCGGGGCTCGGACCAGGTTCTGTTACCCAGAATCCTTTGCAAACCTCAAAATGTGGCTAAAAAAACACATGTGCCTCACATTTCTGTGGCAGAAAGTTCTGGAATCTGAGAGGAGCCACAAATTTCCTTCCACCCAGCGTTCCCCCAAGTCTCCCGATAAAAATGATACCTCACTTGTGTGGGTAGGCCTAGCGCCCGCGAAAGGAAACGCCCCAAAGCGCAACGTGGACACATCCAAATTTTTGGAAGAAAACAGAGGTGTTTTTTGCGAAGTGCCTACCTGTAGATTTTGGCCTCTAGCTCAGCCGGCACCCAGGGAAACCTACCAAACCTGTGCATTTCTGAAAACTAGAGACCTAGGGGAATCCAAGGAGGGGTGACTTGCGGGGCTCGGACCAGGTACTGTTACCCAGAATCCTTTGCAAACCTCAAAATTTGGCTAAAAAAACACATGTTCCTCACATTTCTGTGGCAGAAAGTTCGGGAATCTGAGAGGAGCCACAAATTTCCTTCCACCCAGCGTTTCCCCAAGTCTCCCGATAAAAATGATACCTCACTTGTGTGGGTAGGCCTAGCGCCCGCGACAGGAAACGCCCCAAAGCGCAACGTGGACACATCCACATTTTTGGAAGAAAACAGAGGTGTTTTTTGCGAAGTGCCTACCTGTAGATTTTGGCCTCTAGCTCAGCCGACACCTAGGGAAACCTACCAAACCTGTGCATTTCTAAAAACTAGAGACCTAGGGGAATCCAAGGAGGGGTGACTTGCGGGGCTCGGACTTGGTTCTGTTACCCAAAATCCTTTGCAAACCTCAAAATTTGGCTAAAAAAACACATGTTCCTCACATTTCTGTGGCAGAAAGTTCGGGAATCTGAGAGGAGCCACAAATTTCCTTCCACCCAGCGTTCCCCCAAGTCTTCCGATAAAAATGATACCTCACTTGTGTGGGTAGGCCTAGCGCCCGCGACAGGAAACGCCCCAAAGCGCAACGTGGACACATCCAAATTTTTGGAAGAAAACAGAGGTGTTTTTTGCGAAGTGCCTACCTGTAGATTTTGGCCTCTAGCTCAGCCGGCACCTAGGGAAACCTACCAAACCTGTGCATTTCTGAAAACTAGAGACCTAGGGGAATCCAAGGAGGGGTGACTTGCGGGGCTCGGACCAGGTTCTGTTACCCAGAATCCTTTGCAAACCTCAAAATTTGGCTAAAAAAACACATGTTCCTCACATTTCTGTGGCAGAAAGTTCGGGAATCTGAGAGGAGCCACACATTTCCTTCTACCCAGCGTTCCCCCAAGTCTCCCGATAAAAATGATACCTCACTTGTGTGGGTAGGCCTAGCGCCCGCGACAGGAAACGCCCCAAAGCGCAACGTGGACACATCCAAATTTTTGGAAGAAAACAGAGGTGTTTTTTGCGAAGTGCCTACCTGTAGATTTTGGCCTCTAGCTCAGCCGGCACCTAGGGAAACCTACCAAACCTGTGCATTTCTGAAAACTAGAGACCTAGGGGAATCCAAGGAGGGGTGACTTGCGGGGCTCGGACCAGGTTCTGTTACCCAGAATCCTTTGCAAACCTCAAAATTTGGCTAAAAAAACACATGTTCCTCACATTTCTGTGGCAGAAAGTTCTGGAATCTGAGAGGAGCCACAAATTTCCTTCCATCCAGCGTTCCCCCAAGTCTCCCGATAAAAATGATACCTCACTTGTGTGGGTAGGCCTAGCGCCCGCGACAGGAAACGCCCCAAAGCGCAACGTGGACATATCCAAATTTTTGGAAGAAAACAGAGGTGTTTTTTGCGAAGTGCCTACCTGTAGATTTTGGCCTCTAGCTCAGCCGGCACCTAGGGAAACCTCCCAAACCTGTGCATTTCTAAAAACTAGAGACCTAGGGGAATCCAAGGAGGGGTGACTTGCGGGGCTCGGACCAGGTTCTGTTACCCAGAATCCTTTGCAAACCTCAAAATTTGGCTACAAAAACACATGTTCCTCACATTTCTGTGGCAGAAAGTTCTGGAATCTGAGAGGAGCCACAAATTTCCTTCCACCCAGCGTTCCCCCAAGTCTCCCGATAAAAATGATACCTCACTTGTGTGGGTAGGCCTAGCGCCCGTGACAGGAAACGCCCCAAAGTGCAACGTGGACACATCCAAATTTTTGGAAGAAAACAGAGGTGTTTTTTGCGAAGTGCCTACCTGTAGATTTTGGCCTCTAGCTCAGCCGGCACCTAGGGAAACCTACCAAACCTATGCATTTCTGAAAACTAGAGACCTAGGGGAATCCAAGGAGGGGTGACTTGCGGGGCTCGGACCAGGTTCTGTTACCCAGAATCCTCTGCAAACCTCAAAATTTTACAAAAAAAACACATGTTCCTCACATTTCTGTGGCAGAAAGTTCGGGAATCTGAGAGGAGCCACACATTTCCTTCTACCCAGCGTTCCCCCAAGTCTCCCGATAAAAATGATACCTCACTTGTGTGGGTAGGCCTAGCGCCCGCGACAGGAAACGCCCCAAAGCGCAACGTGGACACATCCAAATTTTGGGAAGAAAACAGAGGTGTTTTTTGCGAAGTGCCTACCTGTAGATTTTGGCCTCTAGCTCAGCCGGCACCTAGGGAAACCTACCAAATCTGTGCATTTCTGAAAACTAGAGACCTAGGGGAATCCAAGGAGGGGTGACTTGCGGGGCTCGGACCAGGTTCTGTTACCCAGAATCCTTTGCAAACCTCAAAATCTGGCTAAAAAAACACATGTTCCTCACATTTCTGTGGCAGAAAGTTCGGGAATCTGAGAGAAGCCACAAATTTCCTTCCATCCAGCGTTCCCCCAAGTCTCCCGATAAAAATGATACCTCACTTGTGTGGGTAGGCCTAGCGCCCACGACAGGAAACGCCCCAAAGCGCAACATGGACATATCCAAATTTTTGGAAGAAAACAGAGGTGTTTTTTGCGAAGTGCCTATCTGTAGATTTTGGCCTCTAACTCAGCCGGCACCTAGGGAAACCTACCAAACCTGTGCATTTCTGAAAACTAGAGACCTAGGAGAATCCAATGAGGGGTGACATGCGGGGCTCGGACCAGGTTCTGTTACCCAGAATCCTTTGCAAACCTCAAAATGTGGCTAAAAAAACACATGTTCCTCACATTTCTGTGGCAGAAAGTTCTGGAATCTGAGAGGAGCCACAAATTTCCTTCCACCCAGCGTTCCCCCAAGTCTCCCGATAAAAATGATACCTCACTTGTGTGGGTAGGCCTAGCGCCCGCGAAAGGAAACGCCCCAAAGCGCAACGTGGACACATCCAAATTTTTGGAAGAAAACAGAGGTGTTTTTTGCGAAGTGCCTACCTGTAGATTTTGGCCTCTAGCTCAGCCGGCACCCAGGGAAACCTACCAAACCTGTGCATTTCTGAAAACTAGAGACCTAGGGGAATCCAAGGAGGGGTGACTTGCGGGGCTCGGACCAGGTTCTGTTACCCAGAATCCTTTGCAAACCTCAAAATTTGGCTAAAAAAACACATGTTCCTCACATTTCTGTGGCAGAAAGTTCGGGAATCTGAGAGGAGCCACAAATTTCCTTCCACCCAGCGTTTCCCCAAGTCTCCCGATAAAAATGATACCTCACTTGTGTGGGTAGGCCTAGCGCCCGCGACAGGAAACGCCCCAAAGCGCAACGTGGACACATCCACATTTTTGGAAGAAAACAGAGGTGTTTTTTGCGAAGTGCCTACCTGTAGATTTTGGCCTCTAGCTCAGCCGACACCTAGGGAAACCTACCAAACCTGTGCATTTCTAAAAACTAGAGACCTAGGGGAATCCAAGGAGGGGTGACTTGCGGGGCTCGGACTTGGTTCTGTTACCCAAAATCCTTTGCAAACCTCAAAATTTGGCTAAAAAAACACATGTTCCTCACATTTCTGTGGCAGAAAGTTCGGGAATCTGAGAGGAGCCACAAATTTCCTTCCACCCAGCGTTCCCCCAAGTCTTCCGATAAAAATGATACCTCACTTGTGTGGGTAGGCCTAGCGCCCGCGACAGGAAACGCCCCAAAGCGCAACGTGGACACATCCAAATTTTTGGAAGAAAACAGAGGTGTTTTTTGCGAAGTGCCTACCTGTAGATTTTGGCCTCTAGCTCAGCCGGCACCTAGGGAAACCGACCAAACCTGTGCATTTCTGAAAACTAGAGACCTAGGGGAATCCAAGGAGGGGTGACTTGCGGGGCTCGGACCAGGTTCTGTTACCCAGAATCCTTTGCAAACCTCAAAATTTGGCTAAAAAAACACATGTTCCTCACATTTCTGTGGCAGAAAGTTCTGGAATCTGAGAAGAGCCACAAATTTCCTTCCATCCAGCGTTCCCCCAAGTCTCCCGATAAAAATGATACCTCACTTGTGTGGGTAGGCCTAGCGCCCACGACAGGAAACGCCCCAAAGCGCAACGTGGACATATCCAAATTTTTGGAAGAAAACAGAGGTGTTTTTTGCGAAGTGCCTATCTGTAGATTTTGGCCTCTAACTCAGCCGGCACCTAGGGAAAACTACCAAACCTGTGCATTTCTGAAAACTAGAGACCTAGGAGAATCCAATGAGGGGTGACATGTGGGGCTCGGACCAGGTTCTGTTACCCAGAATCCTTTGCAAACCTCAAAATGTGGCTAAAAAAACACATGTTCCTCACATTTCTGTGGCAGAAAGTTCTGGAATCTGAGAGGAGCCACAAATTTCCTTCCACCCAGCGTTCCCCCAAGTCTCCCGATAAAAATGATACCTCACTTGTGTGGGTAGGCCTAGCGCCCGCGAAAGGAAACGCCCTAAAGCGCAACGTGGACACATCCAAATTTTTGGAAGAAAACAGAGGTGTTTTTTGCGAAGTGCCTACCTGTAGATTTTGGCCTCTAGCTCAGCCGGCACCTAGGGAAACCTACCAAACCTGTGCATTTCTGAAAGCTAGAGACCTAGGGGAATCCAAGGAGGGGTGACTTGCGGGGCTCGGACCAGGTTCTGTTACCCAGAATCCTTTGCAAACCTCAAAATTTGGCTAAAAAAACACATGTTCCTCACATTTCTGTGGCAGAAAGTTCGGGAATCTGAGAGGAGCCACAAATTTCCTTCCACCCAGCGTTCCCCCAAGTCTCCCGATAAAAATGATACCTCACTTGTGTGGGTAGGCCTAGCGCCCGTGACAGGAAACGCCCCAAAGCGCAACGTGGACACATCCACATTTTTGGAAGAAAACAGAGGTGTTTTTTGCGAAGTGCCTACCTGTAGATTTTGGCCTCTAGCTCAGCCGACACCTAGGGAAACCTACCAAACCTGTGCATTTCTAAAAACTAGAGACCTAGGGGAATCCAAGGAGGGGTGACTTGCGGGGCTCGGACTTGGTTCTGTTACCCAAAATCCTTTGCAAACCTCAAAATTTGGCTAAAAAAACACATGTTCCTCACATTTCTGTGGCAGAAAGTTCGGGAATCTGAGAGGAGCCACAAATTTCCTTCCACCCAGCGTTCCCCCAAGTCTTCCGATAAAAATGATACCTCACTTGTGTGGGTAGGCCTAGCGCCCGCGACAGGAAACGCCCCAAAGCGCAACATGGACACATCCAAATTTTTGGAAGAAAACAGAGGTGTTTTTTGCGAAGTGCCTACCTGTAGATTTTGGCCTCTAGCTCAGCCGGCACCTAGGGAAACCTACCAAACCTGTGCATTTCTGAAAACTAGAGACCTAGGGGAATCCAAGGAGGGGTGACTTGCGGGGCTCGGACCAGGTTCTGTTACCCAGAATCCTTTGCAAACCTCAAAATGTGGTGAAAAAAACACATGTTCCTCACATTTCTGTGGCAGAAAGTTCGGGAATCTGAGAGGAGCCACACATTTCCTTCTACCCAGCGTTCCCCCAAGTCTCCCGATAAAAATGATACCTCACTTGTGTGGGTAGGCCTAGCGCCCGCGACAGGAAACGCCCCAAAGCGCAACGTGGACACATCCAAATTTTTGGAAGAAAACAGAGGTGTTTTTTGCGAAGTGCCTACCTGTAGATTTTGGCCTCTAGCTCAGCCGGCACCTAGGGAAACCTACCAAACCTGTGCATTTCTGAAAACTAGAGACCTAGGGGAATCCAAGGAGGGGTGACTTGCGGGGCTCGGACCAGGTTCTGTTACCCAGAATCCTTTGCAAACCTCAAAATCTGGCTAAAAAAACACATGTTCCTCACATTTCTGTGGCAGAAAGTTCGGGAATCTGAGAGGAGCCACAAATTTCCTTCCATCCAGCGTTCCCCCAAGTCTCCCGATAAAAATGATACCTCACTTGTGTGGGTAGGCCTAGCGCCCACGACAGGAAACGCCCCAAAGCGCAACGTGGACATATCCAAATTTTTGGAAGAAAACAGAGGTGTTTTTTGCGAAGTGCCTATCTGTAGATTTTGGCATCTAACTCAGCCGGCACCTAGGGAAAACTACCAAACCTGTGCATTTCTGAAAACTAGAGACCTAGGAGAATCCAATGAGGGGTGACATGTGGGGCTCGGACCAGGTTCTGTTACCCAGAATCCTTTGCAAACCTCAAAATGTGGCTAAAAAAACACATGTTCCTCACATTTCTGTGGCAGAAAGTTCTGGAATCTGAGAGGAGCCACAAATTTCCTTCCACCCAGCGTTCCCCCAAGTCTCCCGATAAAAATGATACCTCACTTGTGTGGGTAGGCCTAGCGCCCGCGAAAGGAAACGCCCCAAAGCGCAACGTGGACACATCCAAATTTTTGGAAGAAAACAGAGGTGTTTTTTGCGAAGTGCCTACCTGTAGATTTTGGCCTCTAGCTCAGCCGGCACCCAGGGAAACCTACCAAACCTGTGCATTTCTGAAAACTAGAGACCTAGGGGAATCCAAGGAGGGGTGACTTGCGGGGCTCGGACCAGGTACTGTTACCCAGAATCCTTTGCAAACCTCAAAATTTGGCTAAAAAAACACATGTTCCTCACATTTCTGTGGCAGAAAGTTCGGGAATCTGAGAGGAGCCACAAATTTCCTTCCACCCAGCGTTTCCCCAAGTCTCCCGATAAAAATGATACCTCACTTGTGTGGGTAGGCCTAGCGCCCGCGACAGGAAACGCCCCAAAGCGCAACGTGGACACATCCACATTTTTGGAAGAAAACAGAGGTGTTTTTTGCGAAGTGCCTACCTGTAGATTTTGGCCTCTAGCTCAGCCGACACCTAGGGAAACCTACCAAACCTGTGCATTTCTAAAAACTAGAGACCTAGGGGAATCCAAGGAGGGGTGACTTGCGGGGCTCGGACTTGGTTCTGTTACCCAAAATCCTTTGCAAACCTCAAAATTTGGCTAAAAAAAACACATGTTCCTCACATTTCTGTGGCAGAAAGTTCGGGAATCTGAGAGGAGCCACAAATTTCCTTCCACCCAGCGTTCCCCCAAGTCTTCCGATAAAAATGATACCTCACTTGTGTGGGTAGGCCTAGCGCCCGCGACAGGAAACGCCCCAAAGCGCAACGTGGACACATCCAAATTTTTGGAAGAAAACAGAGGTGTTTTTTGCGAAGTGCCTACCTGTAGATTTTGGCCTCTAGCTCAGCCGGCACCTAGGGAAACCTACCAAACCTGTGCATTTCTGAAAACTAGAGACCTAGGGGAATCCAAGGAGGGGTGACTTGCGGGGCTCGGACCAGGTTCTGTTACCCAGAATCCTTTGCAAACCTCAAAATGTGGTGAAAAAAACACATGTTCCTCACATTTCTGTGGCAGAAAGTTCGGGAATCTGAGAGGAGCCACACATTTCCTTCTACCCAGCGTTCCCCAAGTCTCCCGATAAAAATGATACCTCACTTGTGTGGGTAGGCCTAGCGCCCGCGACAGGAAACGCCCCAAAGCGCAACGTGGACACATCCAAATTTTTGGAAGAAAACAGAGGTGTTTTTTGCGAAGTGCCTACCTGTAGATTTTGGCCTCTAGCTCAGCCGGCACCTAGGGAAACCTACCAAACCTGTGCATTTCTGAAAACTAGAGACCTAGGGGAATCCAAGGAGGGGTGACTTGCGGGGCTCGGACCAGGTTCTGTTACCCAGAATCCTTTGCAAACCTCAAAATCTGGCTAAAAAAACACATGTTCCTCACATTTCTGTGGCAGAAAGTTCGGGAATCTGAGAGGAGCCACAAATTTCCTTCCATCCAGCGTTCCCCCAAGTCTCCCGATAAAAATTATACCTCACTTGTGTGGGTAGGCCTAGCGCCCGCGACAGGAAACGCCCTAAAGCGCAACGTGGACACATCCAAATTTTTGGAAGAAAACAGAGGTGTTTTTTGCGAAGTGCCTACCTGTAGATTTTGGCCTCTAGCTCAGCCGGCACCTAGGGAAACCTCCCAAACCTGTGCATTTCTGAAAGCTAGAGACCTAGGGGAATCCAAGGAGGGGTGACTTGCGGGGCTCGGACCAGGTTCTGTTACCCAGAATCCTTTGCAAACCTCAAAATGTGGCTAAAAAAACACCTGTTCCTCACATTTCTGTGGCAGAAAGTTCTGGAATCTGAGAGGAGCCACAAATTTCCTTCCACCCAGCGTTCCCCCAAGTCTCCCGATAAAAATGATACCTCACTTGTGTGGGTAGGCCTAGCGCCCGTGACAGGAAACGCCCCAAAGTGCAACGTGGACACATCCAAATTTTTGGAAGAAAACAGAGGTGTTTTTTGCGAAGTGCCTACCTGTAGATTTTGGCCTCTAGCTCAGCCGGCACCTAGGGAAACCTACCAAACCTATGCATTTCTGAAAACTAGAGACCTAGGGGAATCCAAGGAGGGGTGACTTGCGGGGCTCGGACCAGGTTCTGTTACCCAGAATCCTCTGCAAACCTCAAAATTTGACAAAAAAAACACATGTTCCTCACATTTCTGTGGCAGAAAGTTCGGGAATCTGAGAGGAGCCACACATTTCCTTCTACCCAGCGTTCCCCCAAGTCTCCCGATAAAAATGATACCTCACTTGTGTGGGTAGGCCTAGCGCCCGCGACAGGAAACGCCCCAAAGCGCAACGTGGACACATCCAAATTTTGGGAAGAAAACAGAGGTGTTTTTTGCGAAGTGCCTACCTGTAGATTTTGGCCTCTAGCTCAGCCGGCACCTAGGGAAACCTACCAAACCTGTGCATTTCTGAAAACTAGAGACCTAGGGGAATCCAAGGAGGGGTGACTTGCGGGGCTCGGACTTGGTTCTGTTACCCAAAATCCTTTGCAAACCTCAAAATTTGGCTAAAAAAACACATGTTCCTCACATTTCTGTGGCAGAAAGTTCGGGAATCTGAGAGGAGCCACAAATTTCCTTCCATCCAGCGTTCCCCCAAGTCTCCCGATAAAAATGATACCTCACTTGTGTGGGTAGGCCTAGCGCCCACGACAGGAAACGCCCCAAAGCGCAACGTGGACATATCCAAATTTTTGGAAGAAAACAGAGGTGTTTTTTGCGAAGTGCCTATCTGTAGATTTTGGCCTCTAACTCAGCCGGCACCTAGGGAAACCTACCAAACCTGTGCATTTCTGAAAACTAGAGACCTAGGAGAATCCAATGAGGGGTGACATGCGGGGCTCGGACCAGGTTCTGTTACCCAGAATCCTTTGCAAACCTCAAAATGTGGCTAAAAAAACACATGTTCCTCACATTTCTGTGGCAGAAAGTTCTGGAATCTGAGAGGAGCCACAAATTTCCTTCCACCCAGCGTTCCCCCAAGTCTCCCGATAAAAATGATACCTCACTTGTGTGGGTAGGCCTAGCGCCCGCGAAAGGAAACGCCCCAAAGCGCAACGTGGACACATCCAAATTTTTGGAAGAAAACAGAGGTGTTTTTTGCGAAGTGCCTACCTGTAGATTTTGGCCTCTAGCTCAGCCGGCACCCAGGGAAACCTACCAAACCTGTGCATTTCTGAAAACTAGAGACCTAGGGGAATCCAAGGAGGGGTGACTTGCGGGGCTCGGACCAGGTACTGTTACCCAGAATCCTTTGCAAACCTCAAAATTTGGCTAAAAAAACACATGTTCCTCACATTTCTGTGGCAGAAAGTTCGGGAATCTGAGAGGAGCCACAAATTTCCTTCCACCCAGCGTTTCCCCAAGTCTCCCGATAAAAATGATACCTCACTTGTGTGGGTAGGCCTAGCGCCCGCGACAGGAAACGCCCCAAAGCGCAACGTGGACACATCCACATTTTTGGAAGAAAACAGAGGTGTTTTTTGCGAAGTGCCTACCTGTAGATTTTGGCCTCTAGCTCAGCCGACACCTAGGGAAACCTACCAAACCTGTGCATTTCTAAAAACTAGAGACCTAGGGGAATCCAAGGAGGGGTGACTTGCGGGGCTCGGACTTGGTTCTGTTACCCAAAATCCTTTGCAAACCTCAAAATTTGGCTAAAAAAACACATGTTCCTCACATTTCTGTGGCAGAAAGTTCGGGAATCTGAGAGGAGCCACAAATTTCCTTCCACCCAGCGTTCCCCCAAGTCTTCCGATAAAAATGATACCTCACTTGTGTGGGTAGGCCTAGCGCCCGCGACAGGAAACGCCCCAAAGCGCAACGTGGACACATCCAAATTTTTGGAAGAAAACAGAGGTGTTTTTTGCGAAGTGCCTACCTGTAGATTTTGGCCTCTAGCTCAGCCGGCACCTAGGGAAACCTACCAAACCTGTGCATTTCTGAAAACTAGAGACCTAGGGGAATCCAAGGAGGGGTGACTTGCGGGGCTCGGACCAGGTTCTGTTACCCAGAATCCTTTGCAAACCTCAAAATGTGGCGAAAAAAACACATGTTCCTCACATTTCTGTGGCAGAAAGTTCGGGAATCTGAGAGGAGCCACACATTTCCTTCTACCCAGCGTTCCCCCAAGTCTCCCGATAAAAATGATACCTCACTTGTGTGGGTAGGCCTAGCGCCCGCGACAGGAAACGCCCCAAAGCGCAACGTGGACACATCCAAATTTTTGGAAGAGAACAGAGGTGTTTTTTGCGAAGTGCCTACCTGTAGATTTTGGCCTCTAGCTCAGCCGGCACCTAGGGAAACCTACCAAACCTGTGCATTTCTGAAAACTAGAGACCTAGGGGAATCCAAGGAGGGGTGACTTGCGGGGCTCGGACCAGGTTCTGTTACCCAGAATCCTTTGCAAACCTCAAAATCTGGCTAAAAAAACACATGTTCCTCACATTTCTGTGGCAGAAAGTTCGGGAATCTGAGAGGAGCCACAAATTTCCTTCCATCCAGCGTTCCCCCAAGTCTCCCGATAAAAATGATACCTCACTTGTGTGGGTAGGCCTAGCGCCCGCGACAGGAAACGCCCTAAAGCGCAACGTGGACACATCCAAATTTTTGGAAGAAAACAGAGGTGTTTTTTGCGAAGTGCCTACCTGTAGATTTTGGCCTCTAGCTCAGCCGGCACCTAGGGAAACCTCCCAAACCTGTGCATTTCTGAAAGCTAGAGACCTAGGTGAATCCAAGGAGGGGTGACTTGCGGGGCTCAGACCAGGTTCTGTTACCCAGAATCCTTTGCAAACCTCAAAATGTGGCTAAAAAAACACCTATTCCTCACATTTCTGTGGCAGAAAGTTCTGGAATCTGAGAGGAGCCACAAATTTCCTTCCACCCAGCGTTCCCCCAAGTCTCCCGATAAAAATGATACCTCACTTGTGTGGGTAGGCCTAGCGCCCGCGACAGGAAACGCCCTAAAGCGCAACGTGGACACATCCAAATTTTTGGAAGAAAACAGAGGTGTTTTTTGCGAAGTGCCTACCTGTAGATTTTGGCCTCTAGCTCAGCCGGCACCTAGGGAAACCTACCAAACCTATGCATTTCTGAAAACTAGAGACCTAGGGGAATCCAAGGAGGGGTGACTTGCGGGGCTCGGACCAGGTTCTGTTACCCAGAATCCTCTGCAAACCTCAAAATTTGACAAAAAAAACACATGTTCCTCACATTTCTGTGGCAGAAAGTTCGGGAATCTGAGAGGAGCCACAAATTTCCTTCAACCCAGCGTTCCCCCAAGTCTCCCGATAAAAATGATACCTCACTTGTGTGGGTAGGCCTAGCGCTCGCGACAGGAAACGCCCCAAAGCGCAACGTGGACACATCCAAATTTTTGGAAGAAAAAAGAGGTGTTTTTTGCGAAGTGCCTACCTGTAGATTTTGGCCTCTAGCTCAGCCGGCACCTAGGGAAACCTCCCAAACCTGTGCATTTCTGAAAACTAGAGACCTAGGGGAATCCAAGGAGGGGTGACTTGCGGGGCTCGGACCAGGTTCTGTTACCCAGAATCCTTTGCAAACCTCAAAATGTGGCTAAAAAAACACATGTTCCTCACATTTCTGTGGCAGAAAGTTCGGGAATCTGAGAGGAGCCACAAATTTCCTTCCATCCAGCGTTCCCCCAAGTCTCCCGATAAAAATGATACCTCACTTGTGTGGGTAGGCCTAGCGCCCGCGACAGGAAACGCCCTAAAGCGCAACGTGGACACATCCAAATTTTTGGAAGAAAACAGAGGTGTTTTTTGCGAAGTGCCTACCTGTAGATTTTGGCCTCTAGCTCAGCCGGCACCTAGGGAAACCTCCCAAACCTGTGCATTTCTGAAAGCTAGAGACCTAGGGGAATCCAAGGAGGGGTGACTTGCGGGGCTCGGACCAGGTTCTGTTACCCAGAATCCTTTGCAAACCTCAAAATGTGGCTAAAAAAACACATGTTCCTCACATTTCTGTGGCAGAAAGTTCTGGAATCTGAGAGGAGCCACAAATTTCCTTCCACCCAGCGTTCCCCCAAGTCTCCCGATAAAAATGATACCTCACTTGTGTGGGTAGGCCTAGCGCCCGTGACAGGAAACACCCCAAAGTGCAACGTGGACACATCCAAATTTTTGGAAGAAAACAGAGGTGTTTTTTGCGAAGTGCCTACCTGTAGATTTTGGCCTCTAGCTCAGCTGGCACCTAGGGAAACCTACCAAACCTATGCATTTCTGAAAACTAGAGACCTAGGGGAATCCAAGGAGGGGTGACTTGCGGGGCTCGGACCAGGTTCTGTTACCCAGAATCCTCTGCAAACCTCAAAATTTGACAAAAAAAACACATGTTCCTCACATTTCTGTGGCAGAAAGTTCGGGAATCTGAGAGGAGCCACAAATTTCCTTCAACCCAGCGTTCCCCCAAGTCTCCCGATAAAAATGATACCTCACTTGTGTGGGTAGGCCTAGCGCCCGCGACAGGAAACGCCCCAAAGCGCAACGTGGACACATCCAAATTTTTTGAAGAAAACAGAGGTGTTTTTTGCGAAGTGCCTACCTGTAGATTTTGGACTCTAGCTCAGCCGGCACCTAGGGAAACCTCCCAAACCTGTGCATTTCTGAAAACTAGAGACCTAGGGGAATCCAAGGAGGGGTGACTTGCGGGGCTCGGACCAGGTTCTGTTACCCAGAATCCTTTGCAAACCTCAAAATGTGGCTAAAAAAACACATGTTCCTCACATTTCTGTGGCAGAAAGTTCTGGAATCTGAGAGGAGCCACAAATTTCCTTCCACCCAGCGTTCCCCCAAGTCTCCCGATAAAAATGATACCTCACTTGTGTGGGTAGGCCTAGCGCCCGTGACAGGAAACGCCCCAAAGCGCAACGTGGACACATCCAAATTTTTGGAAGAAAACAGAGGTGTTTTTTGCGAAGTGCCTACCTGTAGATTTTGGCCTCTAGCTCAGCCGGCACCTAGGGAAACCTACCAAACCTGTGCATTTCTGAAAACTAGAGACCTAGGGGAATCCAAAGAGGGGTGACTTGCGGGGCTCGGACCAGGTTCTGTTACCCAGAATCCTTTGCAAACCTCAAAATTTGACAAAAAAAACACATGTTCCTCACATTTCTGTGGCAGAAAGTTCGGGAATCTGAGAGGAGCCACAAATTTCCTTCGACCCAGCGTTCCCCCAAGTCTCCCTATAAAAATGATACCTCACTTGTGTGGGTAGGCCTCGCGCCTGCGACAGGAAACGCCCCAAAGCGCAAAATGGACACATCCACATTTTTGGAAGAAAACAGAGGTGTTTTTTGCGAAGTGCCTACCTGTAGATTTTGGCCTCTAGCTCAGCCGGCACCTAAGGAAACCTACCAAACCTGTGCATTTCTGAAAACTAGAGACCTAGGGGAATCCAAGGAGGGGTGACTTGCGGGGCTCGGACCAGGTTCTGTTACCCAGAATCCTTTGCAAACCTCAAAATTTGGCTAAAAAAACACATGTTCCTCACATTTCTGTGGCAGAAAGTTCGGGAATCTGAGAGGAGCCACAAATTTCCTTCCACCCAGCGTTCCCCTAAGTCTCCCGATAAAAATGATTCCTCACTTGTGTGGGTAGGCCTAGCGCCCGCGACAGGAAACGCCCCAAAGCGCAATGTGGACACATCCAAATTTTTGGAAGAAAACAGAGGTGTTTTTTGCGAAGTGCCTACCTGTAGATTTTGGCCTCTAGCTCAGCCGGCACCTAGGGAAACCTACCAAACCTGTGCATTTCTGAAAACTAGAGACCTAGGGGAATCCAAGGAGGGGTGACTTGCGGGGCTCGGACCAGGTTCTGTTACCCAGAATCCTTTGCAAACCTCAAAATTTGGCTAAAAAAACACATGTTCCTCACATTTCTGTGGCAGAAAGTTCTGGAATCTGAGAGGAGCCACAAATTTCCTTCCACCCAGCGTTCCCCCAAGTCTCCCGATAAAAATGATACCTCACTTGTGTGGGTAGGCCTAGCGCCCGCGAAAGGAAACGCCCCAAAGCGCAACGTGGACACATCCACATTTTTGGAAGAAAACAGAGGTGTTTTTTGCGAAGTGCCTACCTGTAGATTTTGGCCTCTAGCTCAGCCGGCACCTAGGGAAACCTACCAAACCTGTGCATTTCTGAAAACTAGAGACCTAGGGGAATCCAAGGAGGGGTGACTTGCGGGGCTCGGACCAGGTTCTGTTACCCAGAATCCTTTGCAAACCTCAAAATTTGGCTAAAAAAACACATGTTCCTCACATTTCTGTGGCAGAAAGTTCGGGAATCTGAGAGGAGCCACAAATTTCCTTCCATCCAGCGTTCCCCCAAGTCTCCCGATAAAAATGATACCTCACTTGTGTGGGTAGGCCTAGCGCCCGCGACAGGAAACGCCCTAAAGCGCAACGTGGACACATCCAAATTTTTGGAAGAAAACAGAGGTGTTTTTTGCGAAGTGCCTACCTGTAGATTTTGGCCTCTAGCTCAGCCGGCACCTAGGGAAACCTACCAAACCTGTGCATTTCTGAAAGCTAGAGACCTAGGGGAATCCAAGGAGGGGTGACTTGCGGGGCTCGGACCAGGTTCTGTTACCCAGAATCCTTTGCAAACCTCAAAATTTGGCTAAAAAAACACATGTTCCTCACATTTCTGTGGCAGAAAGTTCGGGAATCTGAGAGGAGCCACAAATTTCCTTCCACCCAGCGTTCCCCCAAGTCTCCCTATAAAAATGATACCTCACTTGTGTGGGTAGGCCTAGCGCCCGCGACACGAAACGCCCCAAAGCGCAACGTGGACACATCCAAATTTTTGGAAGAAAACAGAGGTGTTTTTTGCGAAGTGCCTACCTGTAGATTTTGGCCTCTAGCTCAGCCGGCACCTAGGGAAACCTCCCAAACCTGTGCATTTCTGAAAACTAGAGACCTAGGGGAATCCAAGGAGGGGTGACTTGCAGGGCTCGGACCAGGTTCTGTTACCCAGAATCCTTTGCAAACCTCAAAATGTGGCTAAAAAAACACATGTTCCTCACATTTCTGTGGCAGAAAGTTCGGGAATCTGAGAGGAGCCACAAATTTCCTTCAACCCAGCGTTCCCCCAAGTCTCCCGATAAAAATGATACCTCACTTGTGTGGGTAGGCCTAGCGCCCGCGACAGGAAACGCCCCAAAGCGCAACGTGGACACATCCAAATTTTTGGAAGAAAACAGAGGTGTTTTTTGCGAAGTGCCTACCTGTAGATTTTGGCCTCTAGCTCAGCCGGAACCTAGGGAAACCTCCCAAACCTGTGCATTTCTGAAAACTAGAGACCTAGGGGAATCCAAGGAGGGGTGACTTGCGGGGCTCGGACCAGGTTCTGTTACCCAGAATCCTTTGCAAACCTCAAAATGTGGCTAAAAAAACACATGTTCCTCACATTTCTGTGGCAGAAAGTTCTGGAATCTGAGAGGAGCCACAAATTTCCTTCCACCCAGCGTTCCCCCAAGTCTCCCGATAAAAATGATACCTCACTTGTGTGGGTAGGCCTAGCGCCCGTGACAGGAAACGCCCCAAAGTGCAACGTGGACACATCCAAATTTTTGGAAGAAAACAGAGGTGTTTTTTGCGAAGTGCCTACCTGTAGATTTTGGCCTCTAGCTCAGCCGGCACCTAGGGAAACCTACCAAACCTATGCATTTCTGAAAACTAGAGACCTAGGGGAATCCAAGGAGGGGTGACTTGCGGGGCTCGGACCAGGTTCTGTTACCCAGAATCCTCTGCAAACCTCAAAATTTGACAAAAAAAACACATGTTCCTCACATTTCTGTGGCAGAAAGTTCTGGAATCTGAGAGGAGCCACAAATTTAATTCAACCCAGCGTTCCCCCAAGTCTCCCGATAAAAATGATACCTCACTTGTGTGGGTAGGCCTAGCGCCCGCGACAGGAAACGCCCCAAAGCGCAACGTGGACACATCCAAATTTTTGGAAGAAAACAGAGGTGTTTTTTGTGAAGTGCCTACCTGTAGATTTTGGCCTCTAGCTCAGCCGGCACCTAGGGAAACCTCCCAAACCTGTGCATTTCTGAAAACTAGAGACCTAGGGGAATCCAAGGAGGGGTGACTTGCGGGGCTCGGACCAGGTTCTGTTACCCAGAATCCTTTGCAAACCTCAAAATGTGGCTAAAAAAACACATGTTCCTCACATTTCTGTGGCAGAAAGTTCTGGAATCTGAGAGGAGCCACAAATTTCCTTCCACCCAGCGTTCCCCCAAGTCTCCCCATAAAAATGATACCTCACTTGTGTGGGTAGGCCTAGCGCCCGTGACAGGAAACGCCCCAAAGCGCAACGTGGACACATCCACATTTTTGGAAGAAAACTGAGGTGTTTTTTGCGAAGTGCCTACCTGTAGATTTTGGCCTCTAGCTCAGCCGGCACCTAGGGAAACCTACCAAACCTGTGCATTTCTGAAAACTAGAGACCTAGGGGAATCCAAGGAGGGGTGACTTGCGGGGCTCGGACCAGGTTCTGTTACCCAGAATCCTTTGCAAACCTCAAAATTTGACAAAAAAAACACATGTTCCTCACATTTCTGTGGCAGAAAGTTCGGGAATCTGAGAGGAGCCACAAATTTCCTTCCACCCAGCGTTCCCCCAAGTCTCCCGATAAAAATGATACCTCACTTGTGTGGGTAGGCCTAGCGCCCGCGACAGGAAACGCCCCAAAGCGCAACGTGGACACATCCAAATTTTTGGAAGAAAACAGAGGTGTTTTTTGCGAAGTGCCTACCTGTAGATTTTGGCCTCTAGCTCAGCCGGCACCTAGGGAAACCTACCAAACCTGTGCATTTCTGAAAACTAGAGACCTAGGGGAATCCAAGGAGGGGTGACTTGCGGGGCTCGGACCAGGTTCTGTTACCCAGAATCCTTTGCAAACCTCAAAATGTGGCGAAAAAAACACATGTTCCTCACATTTCTGTGGCAGAAAGTTCGGGAATCTGAGAGGAGCCACACATTTCCTTCCACCCAGCGTTCCCCCAAGTCTCCCGATAAAAATGATACCTCACTTGTGTGGGTAGGCCTAGCGCCCGTGACAGGAAACACCCCAAAGTGCAACGTGGACACATCCAAATTTTTGGAAGAAAACAGAGGTGTTTTTTGCGAAGTGCCTACCTGTAGATTTTGGCCTCTAGCTCAGCCGGCACCTAGGGAAACCTACCAAACCTATGCATTTCTGAAAGCTAGAGACCTAGGGGAATCCAAGGAGGGGTGACTTGCGGGGCTCGGACCAGGTTCTGTTACCCAGAATCCTCTGCAAACCTCAAAATTTGACAAAAAAAACACATGTTCCTCACATTTCTGTGGCAGAAAGTTCGGGAATCTGAGAGGAGCCACAAATTTCCTTCAACCCAGCGTTCCCCCAAGTCTCCCGATAAAAATGATACCTCACTTGTGTGGGTAGGCCTAGCGCCCGCGACAGGAAACGCCCCAAAGCGCAACGTGGACACATCCAAATTTTTGGAAGAAAACAGAGGTGTTTTTTGCGAAGTGCCTACCTGTAGATTTTGGCCTCTAGCTCAGCCGGCACCTAGGGAAACCTCCCAAACCTGTGCATTTCTGAAAACTAGAGACCTAGGGGAATCCAAGGAGGGGTGACTTGCGGGGCTCGGACCAGGTTCTGTTACCCAGAATCCTTTGCAAACCTCAAAATGTGGCTAAAAAAACACATGTTCCTCACATTTCTGTGGCAGAAAGTTCTGGAATCTGAGAGGAGCCACAAATTTCCTTCCACCCAGCGTTCCCCCAAGTCTCCCGATAAAAATGATACCTCACTTGTGTGGGTAGGCCTAGCGCCCGTGACAGGAAACGCCCCAAAGCGCAACGTGGACACATCCAAATTTTTGGAAGAAAACAGAGGTGTTTTTTGCGAAGTGCCTACCTGTAGATTTTGGCCTCTAGCTCAGCCGGAACCTAGGGAAACCTCCCAAACCTGTGCATTTCTGAAAACTAGAGACCTAGGGGAATCCAAGGAGGGGTGACTTGCGGGGCTCGGACCAGGTTCTGTTACCCAGAATCCTTTGCAAACCTCAAAATGTGGCTAAAAAAACACATGTTCCTCACATTTCTGTGGCAGAAAGTTCTGGAATCTGAGAGGAGCCACAAATTTCCTTCCACCCAGCGTTCCCCCAAGTCTCCCGATAAAAATGATACCTCACTTGTGTGGGTAGGCCTAGCGCCCGTGACAGGAAACGCCCCAAAGTGCAACGTGGACACATCCAAATTTTTGGAAGAAAACAGAGGTGTTTTTTGCGAAGTGCCTACCTGTAGATTTTGGCCTCTAGCTCAGCCGGCACCTAGGGAAACCTACCAAACCTATGCATTTCTGAAAACTAGAGACCTAGGGGAATCCAAGGAGGGGTGACTTGCGGGGCTCGGACCAGGTTCTGTTACCCAGAATCCTCTGCAAACCTCAAAATTTGACAAAAAAAACACATGTTCCTCACATTTCTGTGGCAGAAAGTTCGGGAATCTGAGAGGAGCCACAAATTTCCTTCAACCCAGCGTTCCCCCAAGTCTCCCGATAAAAATGATACCTCACTTGTGTGGGTAGGCCTAGCGCCCGCGACAGGAAACGCCCCAAAGCGCAACGTGGACACATCCAAATTTTTGGAAGAAAACAGAGGTGTTTTTTGCGAAGTGCCTACCTGTAGATTTTGGCCTCTAGCTCAGCCGGCACCTAGGGAAACCTCCCAAACCTGTGCATTTCTGAAAACTAGAGACCTAGGGGAATTCAAGGAGGGGTGACTTGCGGGGCTCGGACCAGGTTCTGTTACCCAGAATCCTTTGCAAACCTCAAAATGTGGCTAAAAAAACACATGTTCCTCACATTTCTGTGGCAGAAAGTTCTGGAATCTGAGAGGAGCCACAAATTTCCTTCCACCCAGCGTTCCCCCAAGTCTCCCGATAAAAATGATACCTCACTTGTGTGGGTAGGCCTAGCGCCCGTGACAGGAAACGCCCCAAAGCGCAACGTGGACACATCCAAATTTTTGGAAGAAAACAGAGGTGTTTTTTGCGAAGTGCCTACCTGTAGATTTTGGCCTCTAGCTCAGCCGGAACCTAGGGAAACCTCCCAAACCTGTGCATTTCTGAAAACTAGAGACCTAGGGGAATCCAAGGAGGGGTGACTTGCGGGGCTCGGACCAGGTTCTGTTACCCAGAATCCTTTGCAAACCTCAAAATGTGGCTAAAAAAACACATGTTCCTCACATTTCTGTGGCAGAAAGTTCTGGAATCTGAGAGGAGCCACAAATTTCCTTCCACCCAGCGTTCCCCCAAGTCTCCCGATAAAAATGATACCTCACTTGTGTGGGTAGGCCTAGCGCCCGTGACAGGAAACGCCCCAAAGTGCAACGTGGACACATCCAAATTTTTGGAAGAAAACAGAGGTGTTTTTTGCGAAGTGCCTACCTGTAGATTTTGGCCTCTAGCTCAGCCGGCACCTAGGGAAACCTACCAAACCTATGCATTTCTGAAAACTAGAGACCTAGGGGAATCCAAGGAGGGGTGACTTGCGGGGCTCGGACCAGGTTCTGTTACCCAGAATCCTCTGCAAACCTCAAAATTTGACAAAAAAAACACATGTTCCTCACATTTCTGTGGCAGAAAGTTCTGGAATCTGAGAGGAGCCACAAATTTCCTTCAACCCAGCGTTCCCCCAAGTCTCCCGATAAAAATGATACCTCACTTGTGTGGGTAGGCCTAGCGCCCGCGACAGGAAACGCCCCAAAGCGCAACGTGGACACATCCAAATTTTTGGAAGAAAACAGAGGTGTTTTTTGTGAAGTGCCTACCTGTAGATTTTGGCCTCTAGCTCAGCCGGCACCTAGGGAAACCTCCCAAACCTGTGCATTTCTGAAAACTAGAGACCTAGGGGAATCCAAGGAGGGGTGACTTGCGGGGCTCGGACCAGGTTCTGTTACCCAGAATCCTTTGCAAACCTCAAAATGTGGCTAAAAAAACACATGTTCCTCACATTTCTGTGGCAGAAAGTTCGGGAATCTGAGAGGAGCCACACATTTCCTTCCACCCAGCGTTCCCCCAAGTCTCCCGATAAAAATGATACCTCACTTGTGTGGGTAGGCCTAGCGCCCGTGACAGGAAACACCCCAAAGTGCAACGTGGACACATCCAAATTTTTGGAAGAAAACAGAGGTGTTTTTTGCGAAGTGCCTACCTGTAGATTTTGGCCTCTAGCTCAGCCGGCACCTAGGGAAACCTACCAAACCTATGCATTTCTGAAAGCTAGAGACCTAGGGGAATCCAAGGAGGGGTGACTTGCGGGGCTCGGACCAGCTTCTGTTACCCAGAATCCTCTGCAAACCTCAAAATTTGACAAAAAAAACACATGTTCCTCACATTTCTGTGGCAGAAAGTTCGGGAATCTGAGAGGAGCCACAAATTTCCTTCAACCCAGCGTTCCCCCAAGTCTCCCGATAAAAATGATACCTCACTTGTGTGGGTAGGCCTAGCGCCCGCGACAGGAAACGCCCCAAAGCGCAACGTGGACACATCCAAATTTTTGGAAGAAAACAGAGGTGTTTTTTGCGAAGTGCCTACCTGTAGATTTTGGCCTCTAGCTCAGCCGGCACCTAGGGAAACCTCCCAAACCTGTGCATTTCTGAAAACTAGAGACCTAGGGGAATCCAAGGAGGGGTGACTTGCGGGGCTCGGACCAGGTTCTGTTACCCAGAATCCTTTGCAAACCTCAAAATGTGGCTAAAAAAACACATGTTCCTCACATTTCTGTGGCAGAAAGTTCTGGAATCTGAGAGGAGCCACAAATTTCCTTCCACCCAGCGTTCCCCCAAGTCTCCCGATAAAAATGATACCTCACTTGTGTGGGTAGGCCTAGCGCCCGTGACAGGAAATGCCCCAAAGCGCAACGTGGACACATCCAAATTTTTGGAAGAAAACAGAGGTGTTTTTTGCGAAGTGCCTACCTGTAGATTTTGGCCTCTAGCTCAGCCGGAACCTAGGGAAACCTCCCAAACCTGTGCATTTCTGAAAACTAGAGACCTAGGGGAATCCAAGGAGGGGTGACTTGCGGGGCTCGGACCAGGTTCTGTTACCCAGAATCCTCTGCAAACCTCAAAATTTGACAAAAAAAACACATGTTCCTCACATTTCTGTGGCAGAAAGTTCTGGAATCTGAGAGGAGCCACAAATTTCCTTCAACCCAGCGTTCCCCCAAGTCTCCCGATAAAAATGATACCTCACTTGTGTGGGTAGGCCTAGCGCCCGCGACAGGAAACGCCCCAAAGCGCAACGTGGACACATCCAAATTTTTGGAAGAAAACAGAGGTGTTTTTTGTGAAGTGCCTACCTGTAGATTTTGGCCTCTAGCTCAGCCGGCACCTAGGGAAACCTCCCAAACCTGTGCATTTCTGAAAACTAGAGACCTAGGGGAATCCAAGGAGGGGTGACTTGCGGGGCTCGGACCAGGTTCTGTTACCCAGAATCCTTTGCAAACCTCAAAATGTGGCTAAAAAAACACATGTTCCTCACATTTCTGTGGCAGAAAGTTCTGGAATCTGAGAGGAGCCACAAATTTCCTTCCACCCAGCGTTCCCCCAAGTCTCCCCATAAAAATGATACCTCACTTGTGTGGGTAGGCCTAGCGCCCGTGACAGGAAACGCCCCAAAGCGCAACGTGGACACATCCACATTTTTGGAAGAAAACTGGGGTGTTTTTTGCGAAGTGCCTACCTGTAGATTTTGGCCTCTAGCTCAGCCGGCACCTAGGGAAACCTACCAAACCTGTGCATTTCTGAAAACTAGAGACCTAGGGGAATCCAAGGAGGGGTGACTTGCGGGGCTCGGACCAGGTTCTGTTACCCAGAATCCTTTGCAAACCTCAAAATTTGACAAAAAAAACACATGTTCCTCACATTTCTGTGGCAGAAAGTTCGGGAATCTGAGAGGAGCCACAAATTTCCTTCCACCCAGCGTTCCCCCAAGTCTCCCGATAAAAATGATACCTCACTTGTGTGGGTAGGCCTAGCGCCCGCGACAGGAAACGCCCCAAAGCGCAACGTGGACACATCCAAATTTTTGGAAGAAAACAGAGGTGTTTTTTGCGAAGTGCCTACCTGTAGATTTTGGCCTCTAGCTCAGCCGGCACCTAGGGAAACCTACCAAACCTGTGCATTTCTGAAAACTAGAGACCTAGGGGAATCCAAGGAGGGGTGACTTGCGGGGCTCGGACCAGGTTCTGTTACCCAGAATCCTTTGCAAACCTCAAAATGTGGCGAAAAAAACACATGTTCCTCACATTTCTGTGGCAGAAAGTTCGGGAATCTGAGAGGAGCCACACATTTCCTTCCACCCAGCGTTCCCCCAAGTCTCCCGATAAAAATGATACCTCACTTGTGTGGGTAGGCCTAGCGCCCGTGACAGGAAACACCCCAAAGTGCAACGTGGACACATCCAAATTTTTGGAAGAAAACAGAGGTGTTTTTTGCGAAGTGCCTACCTGTAGATTTTGGCCTCTAGCTCAGCCGGCACCTAGGGAAACCTACCAAACCTATGCATTTCTGAAAGCTAGAGACCTAGGGGAATCCAAGGAGGGGTGACTTGCGGGGCTCGGACCAGGTTCTGTTACCCAGAATCCTCTGCAAACCTCAAAATTTGACAAAAAAAACACATGTTCCTCACATTTCTGTGGCAGAAAGTTCGGGAATCTGAGAGGAGCCACAAATTTCCTTCGACCCAGCGTTCCCCCAAGTCTCCCTATAAAAATGATACCTCACTTGTGTGGGTAGGCCTCGCGCCTGCGACAGGAAACGCCCCAAAGCGCAAAATGGACACATCCACATTTTTGGAAGAAAACAGAGGTGTTTTTTGCGAAGTGCCTACCTGTAGATTTTGGCCTCTAGCTCAGCCGGCACCTAAGGAAACCTACCAAACCTGTGCATTTCTGAAAACTAGAGACCTAGGGGAATCCAAGGAGGGGTGACTTGCGGGGCTCGGACCAGGTTCTGTTACCCAGAATCCTTTGCAAACCTCAAAATTTGGCTAAAAAAACACATGTTCCTCACATTTCTGTGGCAGAAAGTTCGGGAATCTGAGAGGAGCCACAAATTTCCTTCCACCCAGCGTTCCCCTAAGTCTCCCGATAAAAATGATTCCTCACTTGTGTGGGTAGGCCTAGCGCCCGCGACAGGAAACGCCCCAAAGCGCAATGTGGACACATCCAAATTTTTGGAAGAAAACAGAGGTGTTTTTTGCGAAGTGCCTACCTGTAGATTTTGGCCTCTAGCTCAGCCGGCACCTAGGGAAACCTACCAAACCTGTGCATTTCTGAAAACTAGAGACCTAGGGGAATCCAAGGAGGGGTGACTTGCGGGGCTCGGACCAGGTTCTGTTACCCAGAATCCTTTGCAAACCTCAAAATTTGGCTAAAAAAACACATGTTCCTCACATTTCTGTGGCAGAAAGTTCTGGAATATGAGAGGAGCCACAAATTTCCTTCCACCCAGCGTTCCCCCAAGTCTCCCGATAAAAATGATACCTCACTTGTGTGGGTAGGCCTAGCGCCCGCGAAAGGAAACGCCCCAAAGCGCAACGTGGACACATCCACATTTTTGGAAGAAAACAGAGGTGTTTTTTGCGAAGTGCCTACCTGTAGATTTTGGCCTCTAGCTCAGCCGGCACCTAGGGAAACCTACCAAACCTGTGCATTTCTGAAAACTAGAGACCTAGGGGAATCCAAGGAGGGGTGACTTGCGGGGCTCGGACCAGGTTCTGTTACCCAGAATCCTTTGCAAACCTCAAAATTTGGCTAAAAAAACACATGTTCCTCACATTTCTGTGGCAGAAAGTTCGGGAATCTGAGAGGAGCCACAAATTTCCTTCCACCCAGCGTTCCCCCAAGTCTCCCTATAAAAATGATACCTCACTTGTGTGGGTAGGCCTAGCGCCCGCGACACGAAACGCCCCAAAGCGCAACGTGGACACATCCAAATTTTTGGAAGAAAACAGAGGTGTTTTTTGCGAAGTGCCTACCTGTAGATTTTGGCCTCTAGCTCAGCCGGCACCTAGGGAAACCTCCCAAACCTGTGCATTTCTGAAAACTAGAGACCTAGGGGAATCCAATGAGGGGTGACTTGCAGGGCTCGGACCAGGTTCTGTTACCCAGAATCCTTTGCAAACCTCAAAATGTGGCTAAAAAAACACATGTTCCTCACATTTCTGTGGCAGAAAGTTCGGGAATCTGAGAGGAGCCACAAATTTCCTTCAACCCAGCGTTCCCCCAAGTCTCCCGATAAAAATGATACCTCACTTGTGTGGGTAGGCCTAGCGCCCGCGACAGGAAACGCCCCAAAGCGCAACGTGGACACATCCAAATTTTTGGAAGAAAACAGAGGTGTTTTTTGCGAAGTGCCTACCTGTAGATTTTGGCCTCTAGCTCAGCCGGCACCTAGGGAAACCTCCCAAACCTGTGCATTTCTGAAAACTAGAGACCTAGGGGAATCCAAGGAGGGGTGACTTGCGGGGCTCGGACCAGGTTCTGTTACCCAGAATCCTTTGCAAACCTCAAAATGTGGCTAAAAAAACACATGTTCCTCACATTTCTGTGGCAGAAAGTTCTGGAATCTGAGAGGAGCCACAAATTTCCTTCCACCCAGAGTTCCCCCAAGTCTCCCGATAAAAATGATACCTCACTTGTGTGGGTAGGCCTAGCGCCCGTGTCAGGAAACGCCCCAAAGTGCAACGTGGACACATCCAAATTTTTGGAAGAAAACAGAGGTGTTTTTTGCGAAGTGCCTACCTGTAGATTTTGGCCTCTAGCTCAGCCGGCACCTAGGGAAACCTACCAAACCTATGCATTTCTGAAAACTAGAGACCTAGGGGAATCCAAGGAGGGGTGACTTGCGGGGCTCGGACCAGGTTCTGTTACCCAGAATCCTTTGCAAACCTCAAAATGTGGCTAAAAAAACACATGTTCCTCACATTTCTGTGGCAGAAAGTTCTGGAATCTGAGAGGAGCCACAAATTTCCTTCCACCCAGCGTTCCCCCAAGTCTCCCCATAAAAATGATACCTCACTTGTGTGGGTAGGCCTAGCGCCCGTGACAGGAAACGCCCCAAAGCGCAACGTGGACACATCCACATTTTTGGAAGAAAACAGAGGTGTTTTTTGCGAAGTGCCTACCTGTAGATTTTGGCCTCTAGCTCAGCCGGCACCTAGGGAAACCTACCAAACCTGTGCATTTCTGAAAACTAGAGACCTAGGGGAATCCAAGGAGGGGTGACTTGCGGGGCTCGGACCAGGTTCTGTTACCCAGAATCCTTTGCAAACCTCAAAATTTGACAAAAAAAACACATGTTCCTCACATTTCTGTGGCAGAAAGTTCGGGAATCTGAGAGGAGCCACAAATTTCCTTCCACCCAGCGTTCCCCCAAGTCTCCCGATAAAAATGATACCTCACTTGTGTGGGTAGGCCTAGCGCCCGCGACAGGAAACGCCCCAAAGCGCAACGTGGACACATCCAAATTTTTGGAAGAAAACAGAGGTGTTTTTTGCGAAGTGCCTACCTGTAGATTTTGGCCTCTAGCTCAGCCGGCACCTAGGGAAACCTACCAAACCTGTGCATTTCTGAAAACTAGAGACCTAGGGGAATCCAAGGAGGGGTGACTTGCGGGGCTCGGACCAGGTTCTGTTACCCAGAATCCTTTGCAAACCTCAAAATGTGGCGAAAAAAACACATGTTCCTCACATTTCTGTGGCAGAAAGTTCGGGAATCTGAGAGGAGCCACACATTTCCTTCTACCCAGCGTTCCCCCAAGTCTCCCGATAAAAATGATACCTCACTTGTGTGGGTAGGCCTAGCGCCCGCGACAGGAAACGCCCCAAAGCGCAACGTGGACACATCCAAATTTTTGGAAGAAAACAGAGGTGTTTTTTGCGAAGTGCCTACCTGTAGATTTTGGCCTCTAGCTCAGCCGGCACCTAGGGAAACCTACCAAACCTGTGCATTTCTGAAAACTAGAGACCTAGGGGAATCCAAGGAGGGGTGACTTGCAGGGCTCGGACCAGGTTCTGTTACCCAGAATCCTTTGCAAACCTCAAAATGTGGCTAAAAAAACACATGTTCCTCACATTTCTGTGGCAGAAAGTTCTGGAATCTGAGAGGAGCCACAAATTTCCTTCCACCCAGCGTTCCCCCAAGTCTCCCGATAAAAATGATACCTCACTTGTGTGGGTAGGCCTAGCGCCCGTGACAGGAAACACCCCAAAGTGCAACGTGGACACATCCAAATTTTTGGAAGAAAACAGAGGTGTTTTTTGCGAAGTGCCTACCTGTAGATTTTGGCCTCTAGCTCAGCCGGCACCTAGGGAAACCTACCAAACCTATGCATTTCTGAAAACTAGAGACCTAGGGGAATCCAAGGAGGGGTGACTTGCGGGGCTCGGACCAGGTTCTGTTACCCAGAATCCTCTGCAAACCTCAAAATTTGACAAAAAAAACACATGTTCCTCACATTTCTGTGGCAGAAAGTTCGGGAATCTGAGAGGAGCCACAAATTTCCTTCAACCCAGCGTTCCCCCAAGTCTCCCGATAAAAATGATACCTCACTTGTGTGGGTAGGCCTAGCGCCCGCGACAGGAAACGCCCCAAAGCGCAACGTGGACACATCCAAATTTTTGGAAGAAAACAGAGGTGTTTTTTGCGAAGTGCCTACCTGTAGATTTTGGCCTCTAGCTCAGCCGGCACCTAGGGAAACCTCCCAAACCTGTGCATTTCTGAAAACTAGAAACCTAGGGGAATCCAAGGAGGGGTGACTTGCGGGGCTCGGACCAGGTTCTGTTACCCAGAATCCTTTGCAAACCTCAAAATGTGG
Organism: Pleurodeles waltl; assembly: GCF_031143425.1. Taxonomy (NCBI): domain Eukaryota; kingdom Metazoa; phylum Chordata; class Amphibia; order Caudata; family Salamandridae; genus Pleurodeles; species Pleurodeles waltl. Next base: position 715,759,169 of record NC_090437.1, on the reverse strand, counting down.
CTAAAAAAACACATGTTCCTCACATTTCTGTGGCAGAAAGTTCTGGAATCTGAGAGGAGCCACAAATTTCCTTCCACCCAGCGTTCCCCCAAGTCTCCCCATAAAAATGATACCTCACTTGTGTGGGTAGGCCTAGCGCCCGTGACAGGAAACGCCCCAAAGCGCAACGTGGGCACATCCAAATTTTTGGAAGAAAACAGAGGTGTTTTTTGCGAAGTGCCTACCTGTAGATTTTGGCCTCTAGCTCAGCCGGCACCTAGGGAAACCTACCAAACCTGTGCATTTCTGAAAACTAGAGACCTAGGGGAATCCAAGGAGGGGTGACTTGCGGGGCTCGGACCAGGTTCTGTTACCCAGAATCCTTTGCAAACCTCAAAATTTGACAAAAAAAACACATGTTCCTCACATTTCTGTGGCAGAAAGTTCGGGAATCTGAGAGGAGCCACAAATTTCCTTCGACCCAGCGTTCCCCCAAGTCTCCCTATAAAAATGATACCTCACTTGTGTGGGTAGGCCTCGCGCCTGCGACAGGAAACGCCCCAAAGCGCAAAATGGACACATCCACATTTTTGGAAGAAAACAGAGGTGTTTTTTGCGAAGTGCCTACCTGTAGATTTTGGCCTCTAGCTCAGCCGGCACCTAAGGAAACCTACCAAACCTGTGCATTTCTGAAAACTAGAGACCTAGGGGAATCCAAGGAGGGGTGACTTGCGGGGCTCGGACCTGGTTCTGTTACCCAGAATCCTTTGCAAACCTCAAAATTTGGCTAAAAAAACACATGTTCCTCACATTTCTGTGGCAGAAAGTTCGGGAATCTGAGAGGAGCCACAAATTTCCTTCCACCCAGCGTTCCCCTAAGTCTCCCGATAAAAATGATTCCTCACTTGTGTGGGTAGGCCTAGCGCCCGCGACAGGAAACGCCCCAAAGCGCAATGTGGACACATCCAAATTTTTGGAAGAAAACAGAGGTGTTTTTTGCGAAGTGCCTACCTGTAGATTTTGGCCTCTAGCTCAGCCGGCACCTAGGGAAACCTACCAAACCTGTGCATTTCTGAAAACTAGAGACCTAGGGGAATCCAAGGAGGGGTGACTTGCGGGGCTCGGACCAGGTTCTGTTACCCAGAATCCTTTGCAAACCTCAAAATTTGGCTAAAAAAACACATGTTCCTCACATTTCTGTGGCAGAAAGTTCTGGAATCTGAGAGGAGCCACAAATTTCCTTCCACCCAGCGTTCCCCCAAGTCTCCCGATAAAAATGATACCTCACTTGTGTGGGTAGGCCTAGCGCCCGCGAAAGGAAACGCCCCAAAGCGCAACGTGGACACATCCACATTTTTGGAAGAAAACAGAGGTGTTTTTTGCGAAGTGCCTACCTGTAGATTTTGGCCTCTAGCTCAGCCGGCACCTAGGGAAACCTACCAAACCTGTGCATTTCTGAAAACTAGAGACCTAGGGGAATCCAAGGAGGGGTGACTTGCGGGGCTCGGACCAGGTTCTGTTACCCAGAATCCTTTGCAAACCTCAAAATATGGCTAAAAAAACACATGTTCCTCACATTTCTGTGGCAGAAAGTTCGGGAATCTGAGAGGAGCCACAAATTTCCTTCCACCCAGCGTTCCCCCAAGTCTCCCGATAAAAATGATACCTCACTTGTGTGGGTAGGCCTAGCGCCTGCGACAGGAAACGCCCTAAAGCGCAACGTGGACACATCCAAATTTTTGGAAGAAAACAGAGGTGTTTTTTGCGAAGTGCCTACCTGTAGATTTTGGCCTCTAGCTCAGCCGGCAGCTAGGGAAACCTACCAAACCTGTGCATTTCTGAAAGCTAGAGACCTAGGGGAATCCAAGGAGGGGTGACTTGCGGGGCTCGGACCAGGTTCTGTTACCCAGAATCCTTTGCAAACCTCAAAATTTGGCTAAAAAAACACATGTTCCTCACATTTCTGTGGCAGAAAGTTCGGGAATCTGAGAGGAGCCACAAATTTCCTTCCACCCAGCGTTCCCCCAAGTCTCCCTATAAAAATGATACCTCACTTGTGTGGGTAGGCCTAGCGCCCGCGACACGAAACGCCCCAAAGCGCAACGTGGACACATCCAAATTTTTGGAAGAAAACAGAGGTGTTTTTTGCGAAGTGCCTACCTGTAGATTTTGGCCTCTAGCTCAGCCGGCACCTAGGGAAACCTCCCAAACCTGTGCATTTCTGAAAACTAGAGACCTAGGGGAATCCAAGGAGGGGTGACTTGCAGGGCTCGGACCAGGTTCTGTTACCCAGAATCCTTTGCAAACCTCAAAATGTGGCTAAAAAAACACATGTTCCTCACATTTCTGTGGCAGAAAGTTCGGGAATCTGAGAGGAGCCACAAATTTCCTTCAACCCAGCGTTCCCCCAAGTCTCCCGATAAAAATGATACCTCACTTGTGTGGGTAGGCCTAGCGCCCGCGACAGGAAACGCCCCAAAGCGCAACGTGGACACATCCAAATTTTTGGAAGAAAACAGAGGTGTTTTTTGCGAAGTGCCTACCTGTAGATTTTGGCCTCTAGCTCAGCCGGCACCTAGGGAAACCTCCCAAACCTGTGCATTTCTGAAAACTAGAGACCTAGGGGAATCCAAGGAGGGGTGACTTGCGGGGCTCGGACCAGGTTCTGTTACCCAGAATCCTTTGCAAACCTCAAAATGTGGCTAAAAAAACACATGTTCCTCACATTTCTGTGGCAGAAAGTTCTGGAATCTGAGAGGAGCCACAAATTTCCTTCCACCCAGCGTTCCCCCAAGTCTCCCGATAAAAATGATACCTCACTTGTGTGGGTAGGCCTAGCGCCTGTGACAGGAAACGCCCCAAAGTGCAACGTGGACACATCCAAATTTTTGGAAGAAAACAGAGGTGTTTTTTGCGAAGTGCCTACCTATAGATTTTGGCCTCTAGCTCAGCCGGCACCTAGGGAAACCTACCAAACCTATGCATTTCTGAAAACTAGAGACCTAGGGGAATCCAAGGAGGGGTGACTTGCGGGGCTCGGACCAGGTTCTGTTACCCAGAATCCTCTGCAAACCTCAAAATTTGACAAAAAAAACACATGTTCCTCACATTTCTGTGGCAGAAAGTTCTGGAATCTGAGAGGAGCCACAAATTTCCTTCAACCCAGCGTTCCCCCAAGTCTCCCGATAAAAATGATACCTCACTTGTGTGGGTAGGCCTAGCGCCCGCGACAGGAAACGCCCCAAAGCGCAACGTGGACACATCCAAATTTTTGGAAGAAAACAGAGGTGTTTTTTGTGAAGTGCCTACCTGTAGATTTTGGCCTCTAGCTCAGCCGGCACCTAGGGAAACCTCCCAAACCTGTGCATTTCAGAAAACTAGAGACCTAGGGGAATCCAAGGAGGGGTGACTTGCGGGGCTCGGACCAGGTTCTGTTACCCAGAATCCTTTGCAAACCTCAAAATGTGGCTAACAAAAAAACATGTTCCTCACATTTCTGTGGCAGAAAGTTCTGGAATCTGAGAGGAGCCACAAATTTCCTTCCACCCAGCGTTCCCCCAAGTCTCCCCATAAAAATGATACCTCACTTGTGTGGGTAGGCCTAGCGCCCGTGACAGGAAACGCCCCAAAGCGCAACGTGGACACATCCACATTTTTGGAAGAAAACAGAGATATTTTTTGCGAAGTGCCTACCTGTAGATTTTGGCCTCTAGCTCAGCCGGCACCTAGGGAAACCTACCAAACCTGTGCATTTCTGAAAACTAGAGACCTAGGGGAATCCAAGGAGGGGTGACTTGCGGGGCTCGGACCAGGTTCTGTTACCCAGAATCCTTTGCAAACCTCAAAATGTGGCTAAAAAAACACATGTTCCTCACATTTCTGTGGCAGAAAGTTCTGGAATCTGAGAGGAGCCACAAATTTCCTTCCACCCAGCGTTCCCCCAAGTCTCCCGATAAAAATGATACCTCACTTGTGTGGGTAGGCCTAGCGCCCGTGACAGGAAACGCCCCAAAGTGCAACGTGGACACATCCAAATTTTTGGAAGAAAACAGAGGTGTTTTTTGCGAAGTGCCTACCTGTAGATTTTGGCCTCTAGCTCAGCCGGCACCTAGGGAAACCTACCAAACCTATGCATTTCTGAAAACTAGAGACCTAGGGGAATCCAAGGAGGGGTGACTTGCGGGGCTCGGACCAGGTTCTGTTACCCAGAATCCTTTGCAAACCTCAAAATGTGGCTAAAAAAACACATGTTCCTCACATTTCTGTGGCAGAAAGTTCTGGAATCTGAGAGGAGCCACAAATTTCCTTCCACCCAGCGTTCCCCCAAGTCTCCCGATAAAAATGATACCTCACTTGTGTGGGTAGGCCTAGCGCCCGTGACAGGAAACGCCCCAAAGTGCAACGTGGACACATCCAAATTTTTGGAAGAAAACAGAGGTGTTTTTTGCGAAGTGCCTACCTGTAGATTTTGGCCTCTAGCTCAGCCGGCACCTAGGGAAACCTACCAAACCTATGCATTTCTGAAAACTAGAGACCTAGGGGAATCCAAGGAGGGGTGACTTGCGGGGCTCGGACCAGGTTCTGTTACCCAGAATCCTCTGCAAACCTCAAAATTTGACAAAAAAAACACATGTTCCTCACATTTCTGTGGCAGAAAGTTCTGGAATCTGAGAGGAGCCACAAATTTCCTTCAACCCAGCGTTCCCCCAAGTCTCCCGATAAAAATGATACCTCACTTGTGTGGGTAGGCCTAGCGCCCGCGACAGGAAACGCCCCAAAGCGCAACGTGGACACATCCAAATTTTTGGAAGAAAACAGAGGTGTTTTTTGTGAAGTGCCTACCTGTAGATTTTGGCCTCTAGCTCAGCCGGCACCTAGGGAAACCTCCCAAACCTGTGCATTTCTGAAAACTAGAGACCTAGGGGAATCCAAGGAGGGGTGACTTGCGGGGCTCGGACCAGGTTCTGTTACCCAGAATCCTTTGCAAACCTCAAAATGTGGCTAAAAAAACACATGTTCCTCACATTTCTGTGGCAGAAAGTTCTGGAATCTGAGAGGAGCCACAAATTTCCTTCCACCCAGCGTTCCCCCAAGTCTCCCCATAAAAATGATACCTCACTTGTGTGGGTAGGCCTAGCGCCCGTGACAGGAAACGCCCCAAAGCGCAACGTGGACACATCCACATTTTTGGAAGAAAACAGAGATATTTTTTGCGAAGTGCCTACCTGTAGATTTTGGCCTCTAGCTCAGCCGGCACCTAGGGAAACCTACCAAACCTGTGCATTTCTGAAAACTAGAGACCTAGGGGAATCCAAGGAGGGGTGACTTGCGGGGCTCGGACCAGGTTCTGTTACCCAGAATCCTTTGCAAACCTCAAAATGTGGCTAAAAAAACACATGTTCCTCACATTTCTGTGGCAGAAAGTTCTGGAATCTGAGAGGAGCCACAAATTTCCTTCCACCCAGCGTTCCCCCAAGTCTCCCGATAAAAATGATACCTCACTTGTGTGGGTAGGCCTAGCGCCCGTGACAGGAAACGCCCCAAAGTGCAACGTGGACACATCCAAATTTTTGGAAGAAAACAGAGGTGTTTTTTGCGAAGTGCCTACCTGTAGATTTTGGCCTCTAGCTCAGCCGGCACCTAGGGAAACCTACCAAACCTATGCATTTCTGAAAACTAGAGACCTAGGGGAATCCAAGGAGGGGTGACTTGCGGGGCTCGGACCAGGTTCTGTTACCCAGAATCCTCTGCAAACCTCAAAATTTGACAAAAAAAACACATGTTCCTCACATTTCTGTGGCAGAAAGTTCTGGAATCTGAGAGGAGCCACAAATTTCCTTCAACCCAGCGTTCCCCCAAGTCTCCCGATAAAAATGATACCTCACTTGTGTGGGTAGGCCTAGCGCCCGCGACAGGAAACGCCCCAAAGCGCAACGTGGACACATCCAAATTTTTGGAAGAAAACAGAGGTGTTTTTTGCGAAGTGCCTACCTGTAGATTTTGGCCTCTAGCTCAGCCGGCACCTAGGGAAACCTACCAAACCTGTGCATTTCTGAAAACTAGAGACCTAGGGGAATCCAAGGAGGGGTGACTTGCAGGGCTCGGACCAGGTTCTGTTACCCAGAATCCTTTGCAAACCTCAAAATGTGGCTAAAAAAACACATGTTCCTCACATTTCTGTGGCAGAAAGTTCTGGAATCTGAGAGGAGCCACAAATTTCCTTCCACCCAGCGTTCCCCCAAGTCTCCCGATAAAAATGATACCTCACTTGTGTGGGTAGGCCTAGCGCCCGTGACAGGAAACACCCCAAAGTGCAACGTGGACACATCCAAATTTTTGGAAGAAAACAGAGGTGTTTTTTGCGAAGTGCCTACCTGTAGATTTTGGCCTCTAGCTCAGCCGGCACCTAGGGAAACCTACCAAACCTATGCATTTCTGAAAACTAGAGACCTAGGGGAATCCAAGGAGGGGTGACTTGCGGGGCTCGGACCAGGTTCTGTTACCCAGAATCCTCTGCAAACCTCAAAATTTGACAAAAAAAACACATGTTCCTCACATTTCTGTGGCAGAAAGTTCGGGAATCTGAGAGGAGCCACAAATTTCCTTCAACCCAGCGTTCCCCCAAGTCTCCCGATAAAAATGATACCTCACTTGTGTGGGTAGGCCTAGCGCCCGCGACAGGAAACGCCCCAAAGCGCAACGTGGACACATCCAAATTTTTGGAAGAAAACAGAGGTGTTTTTTGCGAAGTGCCTACCTGTAGATTTTGGCCTCTAGCTCAGCCGGCACCTAGGGAAACCTCCCAAACCTGTGCATTTCTGAAAACTAGAGACCTAGGGGAATCCAAGGAGGGGTGACTTGCGGGGCTCGGACCAGGTTCTGTTACCCAGAATCCTTTGCAAACCTCAAAATGTGGCTAAAAAAACACATGTTCCTCACATTTCTGTGGCAGAAAGTTCTGGAATCTGAGAGGAGCCACAAATTTCCTTCCACCCAGCGTTCCCCCAAGTCTCCCCATAAAAATGATACCTCACTTGTGTGGGTAGGCCTAGCGCCCGTGACAGGAAACGCCCCAAAGCGCAACGTGGGCACATCCAAATTTTTGGAAGAAAACAGAGGTGTTTTTTGCGAAGTGCCTACCTGTAGATTTTGGCCTCTAGCTCAGCCGGCACCTAGGGAAACCTACCAAACCTGTGCATTTCTGAAAACTAGAGACCTAGGGGAATCCAAGGAGGGGTGACTTGCGGGGCTCGGACCAGGTTCTGTTACCCAGAATCCTTTGCAAACCTCAAAATTTGACAAAAAAAACACATGTTCCTCACATTTCTGTGGCAGAAAGTTCGGGAATCTGAGAGGAGCCACAAATTTCCTTCGACCCAGCGTTCCCCCAAGTCTCCCTATAAAAATGATACCTCACTTGTGTGGGTAGGCCTCGCGCCTGCGACAGGAAACGCCCCAAAGCGCAAAATGGACACATCCACATTTTTGGAAGAAAACAGAGGTGTTTTTTGCGAAGTGCCTACCTGTAGATTTTGGCCTCTAGCTCAGCCGGCACCTAAGGAAACCTACCAAACCTGTGCATTTCTGAAAACTAGAGACCTAGGGGAATCCAAGGAGGGGTGACTTGCGGGGCTCGGACCAGGTTCTGTTACCCAGAATCCTTTGCAAACCTCAAAATTTGGCTAAAAAAACACATGTTCCTCACATTTCTGTGGCAGAAAGTTCGGGAATCTGAGAGGAGCCACAAATTTCCTTCCACCCAGCGTTCCCCTAAGTCTCCCGATAAAAATGATTCCTCACTTGTGTGGGTAGGCCTAGCGCCCGCGACAGGAAACGCCCCAAAGCGCAATGTGGACACATCCAAATTTTTGGAAGAAAACAGAGGTGTTTTTTGCGAAGTGCCTACCTGTAGATTTTGGCCTCTAGCTCAGCCGGCACCTAGGGAAACCTACCAAACCTGTGCATTTCTGAAAACTAGAGACCTAGGGGAATCCAAGGAGGGGTGACTTGCGGGGCTCGGACCAGGTTCTGTTACCCAGAATCCTTTGCAAACCTCAAAATTTGGCTAAAAAAACACATGTTCCTCACATTTCTGTGGCAGAAAGTTCTGGAATCTGAGAGGAGCCACAAATTTCCTTCCACCCAGCGTTCCCCCAAGTCTCCCGATAAAAATGATACCTCACTTGTGTGGGTAGGCCTAGCGCCCGCGAAAGGAAACGCCCCAAAGCGCAACGTGGACACATCCACATTTTTGGAAGAAAACAGAGGTGTTTTTTGCGAAGTGCCTACCTGTAGATTTTGGCCTCTAGCTCAGCCGGCACCTAGGGAAACCTACCAAACCTGTGCATTTCTGAAAACTAGAGACCTAGGGGAATCCAAGGAGGGGTGACTTGCGGGGCTCAGACCAGGTTCTGTTACCCAGAATCCTTTGCAAACCTCAAAATATGGCTAAAAAAACACATGTTCCTCACATTTCTGTGGCAGAAAGTTCGGGAATCTGAGAGGAGCCACAAATTTCCTTCCATCCAGCGTTCCCCCAAGTCTCCCGATAAAAATGATACCTCACTTGTGTGGGTAGGCCTAGCGCCTGCGACAGGAAACGCCCTAAAGCGCAACGTGGACACATCCAAATTTTTGGAAGAAAACAGAGGTGTTTTTTGCGAAGTGCCTACCTGTAGATTTTGGCCTCTAGCTCAGCCGGCAGCTAGGGAAACCTACCAAACCTGTGCATTTCTGAAAGCTAGAGACCTAGGGGAATCCAAGGAGGGGTGACTTGCGGGGCTCGGACCAGGTTCTGTTACCCAGAATCCTTTGCAAACCTCAAAATTTGGCTAAAAAAACACATGTTCCTCACATTTCTGTGGCAGAAAGTTCGGGAATCTGAGAGGAGCCACAAATTTCCTTCCACCCAGCGTTCCCCCAAGTCTCCCTATAAAAATGATACCTCACTTGTGTGGGTAGGCCTAGTGCCCGCGACACGAAACGCCCCAAAGCGCAACGTGGACACATCCAAATTTTTGGAAGAAAACAGAGGTGTTTTTTGCGAAGTGCCTACCTGTAGATTTTGGCCTCTAGCTCAGCCGGCACCTAGGGAAACCTCCCAAACCTGTGCATTTCTGAAAACTAGAGACCTAGGGGAATCCAAGGAGGGGTGACTTGCAGGGCTCGGACCAGGTTCTGTTACCCAGAATCCTTTGCAAACCTCAAAATGTGGCTAAAAAAACACATGTTCCTCACATTTCTGTGGCAGAAAGTTCGGGAATCTGAGAGGAGCCACAAATTTCCTTCAACCCAGCGTTCCCCCAAGTCTCCCGATAAAAATGATACCTCACTTGTGTGGGTAGGCCTAGCGCCCGCAACAGGAAACGCCCCAAAGCGCAACGTGGACACATCCAAATTTTTGGAAGAAAACAGAGGTGTTTTTTGCGAAGTGCCTACCTGTAGATTTTGGCCTCTAGCTCAGCCGGCACCTAGGGAAACCTCCCAAACCTGTGCATTTCTGAAAACTAGAGACCTAGGGGAATCCAAGGAGGGGTGACTTGCGGGGCTCGGACCAGGTTCTGTTACCCAGAATCCTTTGCAAACCTCAAAATGTGGCTAAAAAAACACATGTTCCTCACATTTCTGTGGCAGAAAGTTCTGGAATCTGAGAGGAGCCACAAATTTCCTTCCACCCAGCGTTCCCCCAAGTCTCCCGATAAAAATGATACCTCACTTGTGTGGGTAGGCCTAGCGCCCGTGACAGGAAACGCCCCAAAGTGCAACGTGGACACATCCAAATTTTTGGAAGAAAACAGAGGTGTTTTTTGCGAAGTGCCTACCTGTAGATTTTGGCCTCTAGCTCAGCCGGCACCTAGGGAAACCTACCAAACCTATGCATTTCTGAAAACTAGAGACCTAGGGGAATCCAAGGAGGGGTGACTTGCGGGGCTCGGACCAGGTTCTGTTACCCAGAATCCTCTGAAACCTCAAAATTTGACAAAAAAAACACATGTTCCTCCCATTTCTGTGGCAGAAAGTTCTGGAATCTGAGAGGAGCCACAAATTTCCTTCAACCCAGCGTTCCCCCAAGTCTCCCGATAAAAATGATACCTCACTTGTGTGGGTAGGCCTAGCGCCCGCGACAGGAAACGCCCCAAAGCGCAACGTGGACACATCCAAATTTTTGGAAGAAAACAGAGGTGTTTTTTGTGAAGTGCCTACCTGTAGATTTTGGCCTCTAGCTCAGCCGGCACCTAGGGAAACCTCCCAAACCTGTGCATTTCTGAAAACTAGAGACCTAGGGGAATCCAAGGAGGGGTGACTTGCGGGGCTCGGACCAGGTTCTGTTACCCAGAATCCTTTGCAAACCTCAAAATGTGGCTAAAAAAACACATGTTCCTCACATTTCTGTGGCAGAAAGTTCTGGAATCTGAGAGGAGCCACAAATTTCCTTCCACCCAGCGTTCCCCCAAGTCTCCCCATAAAAATGATACCTCACTTGTGTGGGTAGGCCTAGCGCCCGTGACAGGAAACGCCCCAAAGCGCAACGTGGACACATCCACATTTTTGGAAGAAAACAGAGATATTTTTTGCGAAGTGCCTACCTGTAGATTTTGGCCTCTAGCTCAGCCGGCACCTAGGGAAACCTACCAAACCTGTGCATTTCTGAAAACTAGAGACCTAGGGGAATCCAAGGAGGGGTGACTTGCGGGGCTCGGACCAGGTTCTGTTACCCAGAATCCTTTGCAAACCTCAAAATGTGGCTAAAAAAACACATGTTCCTCACATTTCTGTGGCAGAAAGTTCTGGAATCTGAGAGGAGCCACAAATTTCCTTCCACCCAGCGTTCCCCCAAGTCTCCCGATAAAAATGATACCTCACTTGTGTGGGTAGGCCTAGCGCCCGTGACAGGAAACGCCCCAAAGTGCAACGTGGACACATCCAAATTTTTGGAAGAAAACAGAGGTGTTTTTTGCGAAGTGCCTACCTGTAGATTTTGGCCTCTAGCTCAGCCGGCACCTAGGGAAACCTACCAAACCTATGCATTTCTGAAAACTAGAGACCTAGGGGAATCCAAGGAGGGGTGACTTGCGGGGCTCGGACCAGGTTCTGTTACCCAGAATCCTTTGCAAACCTCAAAATGTGGCTAAAAAAACACATGTTCCTCACATTTCTGTGGCAGAAAGTTCTGGAATCTGAGAGGAGCCACAAATTTCCTTCCACCCAGCGTTCCCCCAAGTCTCCCGATAAAAATGATACCTCACTTGTGTGGGTAGGCCTAGCGCCCGTGACAGGAAACGCCCCAAAGTGCAACGTGGACACATCCAAATTTTTGGAAGAAAACAGAGGTGTTTTTTGCGAAGTGCCTACCTGTAGATTTTGGCCTCTAGCTCAGCCGGCACCTAGGGAAACCTACCAAACCTATGCATTTCTGAAAACTAGAGACCTAGGGGAATCCAAGGAGGGGTGACTTGCGGGGCTCGGACCAGGTTCTGTTACCCAGAATCCTCTGCAAACCTCAAAATTTGACAAAAAAAACACATGTTCCTCACATTTCTGTGGCAGAAAGTTCTGGAATCTGAGAGGAGCCACAAATTTCCTTCAACCCAGCGTTCCCCCAAGTCTCCCGATAAAAATGATACCTCACTTGTGTGGGTAGGCCTAGCGCCCGCGACAGGAAACGCCCCAAAGCGCAACGTGGACACATCCAAATTTTTGGAAGAAAACAGAGGTGTTTTTTGTGAAGTGCCTACCTGTAGATTTTGGCCTCTAGCTCAGCCGGCACCTAGGGAAACCTCCCAAACCTGTGCATTTCTGAAAACTAGAGACCTAGGGGAATCCAAGGAGGGGTGACTTGCGGGGCTCGGACCAGGTTCTGTTACCCAGAATCCTTTGCAAACCTCAAAATATGGCTAAAAAAAACACATGTTCCTCACATTTCTGTGGCAGAAAGTTCTGGAATCTGAGAGGAGCCACAAATTTCCTTCCACCCAGCGTTCCCCCAAGTCTCCCCATAAAAATGATACCTCACTTGTGTGGGTAGGCCTAGCGCCCGTGACAGGAAACGCCCCAAAGCGCAACGTGGACACATCCACATTTTTGGAAGAAAACAGAGATATTTTTTGCGAAGTGCCTACCTGTAGATTTTGGCCTCTAGCTCAGCCGGCACCTAGGGAAACCTACCAAACCTGTGCATTTCTGAAAACTAGAGACCTAGGGGAATCCAAGGAGGGGTGACTTGCGGGGCTCGGACCAGGTTCTGTTACCCAGAATCCTTTGCAAACCTCAAAATGTGGCTAAAAAAACACATGTTCCTCACATTTCTGTGGCAGAAAGTTCTGGAATCTGAGAGGAGCCACAAATTTCCTTCCACCCAGCGTTCCCCCAAGTCTCCCGATAAAAATGATACCTCACTTGTGTGGGTAGGCCTAGCGCCCGTGACAGGAAACGCCCCAAAGTGCAACGTGGACACATCCAAATTTTTGGAAGAAAACAGAGGTGTTTTTTGCGAAGTGCCTACCTGTAGATTTTGGCCTCTAGCTCAGCCGGCACCTAGGGAAACCTACCAAACCTATGCATTTCTGAAAACTAGAGACCTAGGGGAATCCAAGGAGGGGTGACTTGCGGGGCTCGGACCAGGTTCTGTTACCCAGAATCCTCTGCAAACCTCAAAATTTGACAAAAAAAACACATGTTCCTCACATTTCTGTGGCAGAAAGTTCTGGAATCTGAGAGGAGCCACAAATTTCCTTCAACCCAGCGTTCCCCCAAGTCTCCCGATAAAAATGATACCTCACTTGTGTGGGTAGGCCTAGCGCCCGCGACAGGAAACGCCCCAAAGCGCAACGTGGACACATCCAAATTTTTGGAAGAAAACAGAGGTGTTTTTTGTGAAGTGCCTACCTGTAGATTTTGGCCTCTAGCTCAGCCGGCACCTAGGGAAACCTCCCAAACCTGTGCATTTCTGAAAACTAGAGACCTAGGGGAATCCAAGGAGGGGTGACTTGCGGGGCTCGGACCAGGTTCTGTTACCCAGAATCCTTTGCAAACCTCAAAATTTGGCTAAAAAAACACATGTTGCTCACATTTCTGTGGCAGAAAGTTCGGGAATCTGAGAGGAGCCACAAATTTCCTTCGACCCAGCGTTCCCCCAAGTCTCCCTATAAAAATGATACCTCACTTGTGTGGGTAGGCCTCGCGCCTGCGACAGGAAACGCCCCAAAGCGCAAAATGGACACATCCACATTTTTGGAAGAAAACAGAGGTGTTTTTTGCGAAGTGCCTACCTGTAGATTTTGGCCTCTAGCTCAGCCGGCACCTAAGGAAACCTACCAAACCTGTGCATTTCTGAAAACTAGAGACCTAGGGGAATCCAAGGAGGGGTGACTTGCGGGGCTCGGACCAGGTTCTGTTACCCAGAATCCTTTGCAAACCTCAAAATTTGGCTAAAAAAACACATGTTCCTCACATTTCTGTGGCAGAAAGTTCGGGAATCTGAGAGGAGCCACAAATTTCCTTCCACCCAGCGTTCCCCTAAGTCTCCCGATAAAAATGATTCCTCACTTGTGTGGGTAGGCCTAGCGCCCGCGACAGGAAACGCCCCAAAGCGCAATGTGGACACATCCAAATTTTTGGAAGAAAACAGAGGTGTTTTTTGCGAAGTGCCTACCTGTAGATTTTGGCCTCTAGCTCAGCCGGCACCTAGGGAAACCTACCAAACCTGTGCATTTCTGAAAACTAGAGACCTAGGGGAATCCAAGGAGGGGTGACTTGCGGGGCTCGGACCAGGTTCTGTTACCCAGAATCCTTTGCAAACCTCAAAATTTGGCTAAAAAAACACATGTTCCTCACATTTCTGTGGCAGAAAGTTCTGGAATCTGAGAGGAGCCACAAATTTCCTTCCACCCAGCGCTCCCCCAAGTCTCCCGATAAAAATGATACCTCACTTGTGTGGGTAGGCCTAGCGCCCGCGAAAGGAAACGCCCCAAAGCGCAACGTGGACACATCCACATTTTTGGAAGAAAACAGAGGTGTTTTTTGCGAAGTGCCTACCTGTAGATTTTGGCCTCTAGCTCAGCCGGCACCTAGGGAAACCTACCAAACCTGTGCATTTCTGAAAACTAGAGACCTAGGGGAATCCAAGGAGGGGTGACTTGCGGGGCTCGGACCAGGTTCTGTTACCCAGAATCCTTTGCAAACCTCAAAATTTGGCTAAAAAAACACATGTTCCTCACATTTCTGTGGCAGAAAGTTCGGGAATCTGAGAGGAGCCACAAATTTCCTTCCACCCAGCGTTCCCCCAAGTCTCCCTATAAAAATGATACCTCACTTGTGTGGGTAGGCCTAGCGCCCGCGACACGAAACGCCCCAAAGCGCAACGTGGACACATCCAAATTTTTGGAAGAAAACAGAGGTGTTTTTTGCGAAGTGCCTACCTGTAGATTTTGGCCTCTAGCTCAGCCGGCACCTAGGGAAACCTCCCAAACCTGTGCATTTCTGAAAACTAGAGACCTAGGGGAATCCAAGGAGGGGTGACTTGCAGGGCTCGGACCAGGTTCTGTTACCCAGAATCCTTTGCAAACCTCAAAATGTGGCTAAAAAAACACATGTTCCTCACATTTCTGTGGCAGAAAGTTCGGGAATCTGAGAGGAGCCCAAATTTCCTTCAACCCAGCGTTCCCCCAAGTCTCCCGATAAAAATGATACCTCACTTGTGTGGGTAGGCCTAGCGCCCGCGACAGGAAACGCCCCAAAGCGCAACGTGGACACATCCAAATTTTTGGAAGAAAACAGAGGTGTTTTTTGCGAAGTGCCTACCTGTAGATTTTGGCCTCTAGCTCAGCCGGCACCTAGGGAAAACTCCCAAACCTGTGCATTTCTGAAAACTAGAGACCTAGGGGAATCCAAGGAGGGGTGACTTGCGGGGCTCGGACCAGGTTCTGTTACCCAGAATCCTTTGCAAACCTCAAAATGTGGCTAAAAAAACACATGTTCCTCACATTTCTGTGGCAGAAAGTTCTGGAATCTGAGAGGAGCCACAAATTTCCTTCCACCCAGCGTTCCCCCAAGTCTCCCGATAAAAATGATACCTCACTTGTGTGGGTAGGCCTAGCGCCCGTGACAGGAAACGCCCCAAAGTGCAACGTGGACACATCCAAATTTTTGGAAGAAAACAGAGGTGTTTTTTGCGAAGTGCCTACCTGTAGATTTTGGCCTCTAGCTCAGCCGGCACCTAGGGAAACCTACCAAACCTATGCATTTCTGAAAACTAGAGACCTAGGGGAATCCAAGGAGGGGTGACTTGCGGGGCTCGGACCAGGTTCTGTTACCCAGAATCCTCTGCAAACCTCAAAATTTGACAAAAAAAACACATGTTCCTCACATTTCTGTGGCAGAAAGTTCTGGAATCTGAGAGGAGCCACAAATTTCCTTCAACCCAGCGTTCCCCCAAGTCTCCCGATAAAAATGATACCTCACTTGTGTGGGTAGGCCTAGCGCCCGCGACAGGAAACGCCCCAAAGCGCAACGTGGACACATCCAAATTTTTGGAAGAAAACAGAGGTGTTTTTTGTGAAGTGCCTACCTGTAGATTTTGGTCTCTAGCTCAGCCGGCACCTAGGGAAACCTCCCAAACCTGTGCATTTCTGAAAACTAGAGACCTAGGGGAATCCAAGGAGGGGTGACTTGCGGGGCTCGGACCAGGTTCTGTTACCCAGAATCCTTTGCAAACCTCAAAATGTGGCTAAAAAAACACATGTTCCTCACATTTCTGTGGCAGAAAGTTCTGGAATCTGAGAGGAGCCACAAATTTCCTTCCACCCAGCGTTCCCCCAAGTCTCCCCATAAAAATGATACCTCACTTGTGTGGGTAGGCCTAGCGCCCGTGACAGGAAACGCCCCAAAGCGCAACGTGGACACATCCACATTTTTGGAAGAAAACAGAGATGTTTTTTGCGAAGTGCCTACCTGTAGATTTTGGCCTCTAGCTCAGCCGGCACCTAGGGAAACCTACCAAACCTGTGCATTTCTGAAAACTAGAGACCTAGGGGAATCCAAGGAGGGGTGACTTGCGGGGCTCGGACCAGGTTCTGTTACCCAGAATCCTTTGCAAACCTCAAAATTTGACAAAAAAAACACATGTTCCTCACATTTCTGTGGCAGAAAGTTCGGGAATCTGAGAGGAGCCACAAATTTCCTTCCACCCAGCGTTCCCCCAAGTCTCCCGATAAAAATGATACCTCACTTGTGTGGGTAGGCCTAGCGCCCGCGACAGGAAACGCCCCAAAGCGCAACGTGGACACATCCAAATTTTTGGAAGAAAACAGAGGTGTTTTTTGCGAAGTGCCTACCTGTAGATTTTGGCCTCTAGCTCAGCCGGCACCTAGGGAAACCTACCAAACCTGTGCATTTCTGAAAACTAGAGACCTAGGGGAATCCAAAGAGGGGTGACTTGCGGGGCTCGGACCAGGTTCTGTTACCCAGAATCCTTTGCAAACCTCAAAATGTGGCGAAAAAAACACATGTTCCTCACATTTCTGTGGCAGAAAGTTCGGGAATCTGAGAGGAGCCACACATTTCCTTCTACCCAGCGTTCCCCCAAGTCTCCCGATAAAAATGATACCTCACTTGTGTGGGTAGGCCTAGCGCCCGCGACTTGAAACGCCCCAAAGCGCAACGTGGACACATCCAAATTTTTGGAAGAAAACAGAGGTGTTTTTTGCGAAGTGCCTACCTGTAGATTTTGGCCTCTAGCTCAGCCGGCACCTAGGGAAACCTACCAAACCTGTGCATTTCTGAAAACTAGAGACCTAGGGGAATCCAAGGAGGGGTGACTTGCGGGGCTCGGACCAGGTTCTGTTACCCAGAATCCTTTGCAAACCTCAAAATGTGGCTAAAAAAACACATGTTCCTCACATTTCTGTGGCAGAAAGTTCGGGAATCTGAGAGGAGCCACAAATTTCCTTCAACCCAGCGTTCCCCCAAGTCTCCCGATAAAAATGATACCTCACTTGTGTGGGTAGGCCTAGCGCCCGCGACAGGAAACGCCCCAAAGCGCAACGTGGACACATCCAAATTTTTGGAAGAAAACAGAGGTGTTTTTTGCGAAGTGCCTACCTGTAGATTTTGGCCTCTAGCTCAGCCGGCACCTAGGGAAACCTCCCAAACCTGTGCATTTCTGAAAACTAGAGACCTAGGGGAATCCAAGGAGGGGTGACTTGCGGGGCTCGGACCAGGTTCTGTTACCCAGAATCCTTTGCAAACCTCAAAATGTGGCTAAAAAAACACATGTTCCTCACATTTCTGTGGCAGAAAGTTCTGGAATCTGAGAGGAGCCACAAATTTCCTTCCACCCAGCGTTCCCCCAAGTCTCCCGATAAAAATGATACCTCACTTGTGTGGGTAGGCCTAGCGCCCGTGACAGGAAACGCCCCAAAGTGCAACGTGGACACATCCAAATTTTTGGAAGAAAACAGAGGTGTTTTTTGCGAAGTGCCTACCTGTAGATTTTGGCCTCTAGCTCAGCCGGCACCTAGGGAAACCTACCAAACCTATGCATTTCTGAAAACTAGAGACCTAGGGCAATCCAAGGAGGGGTGACTTGCGGGGCTCGGACCAGGTTCTGTTACCCAGAATCCTCTGCAAACCTCAAAATTTGACAAAAAAAACACATGTTCCTCACATTTCTGTGGCAGAAAGTTCTGGAATCTGAGAGGAGCCACAAATTTCCTTCAACCCAGCGTTCCCCCAAGTCTCCCGATAAAAATGATACCTCACTTGTGTGGGTAGGCCTAGCGCCCGCGACAGGAAACGCCCCAAAGCGCAACGTGGACACATCCAAATTTTTGGAAGAAAACAGAGGTGTTTTTTGTGAAGTGCCTACCTGTAGATTTTGGCCTCTAGCTCAGCCGGCACCTAGGGAAACCTCCCAAACCTGTGCATTTCTGAAAACTAGAGACCTAGGGGAATCCAAGGAGGGGTGACTTGCGGGGCTCGGACCAGGTTCTGTTACCCAGAATCCTTTGCAAACCTCAAAATGTGGCTAAAAAAACACATGTTCCTCACATTTCTGTGGCAGAAAGTTCTGGAATCTGAGAGGAGCCACAAATTTCCTTCCACCCAGCGTTCCCCCAAGTCTCCCCATAAAAATGATACCTCACTTGTGTGGGTAGGCCTAGCGCCCGTGACAGGAAACGCCCCAAAGCGCAACGTGGACATCCACATTTTTGGAAGAAAACAGAGGTGTTTTTTGTGAAGTGCCTACCTGTAGATTTTGGCCTCTAGCTCAGCCGGCACCTAGGGAAACCTACCAAACCTGTCCATTTCTGAAAACTAGAGACCTAGGGGAATCCAAGGAGGGGTGACTTGCGGGGCTCGGACCAGGTTCTGTTACCCAGAATCCTTTGCAAACCTCAAAATTTGACAAAAAAAACACATGTTCCTCACATTTCTGTGGCAGAAAGTTCGGGAATCTGAGAGGAGCCACAAATTTCCTTCCACCCAGCGTTCCCCCAAGTCTCCCGATAAAAATGATACCTCACTTGTGTGGGTAGGCCTGGCGCCCGCGACAGGAAATGCCCCAAAGCGCAACGTGGACACATCCAAATTTTTGGAAGAAAACAGAGGTGTTTTTTGCGAAGTGCCTACCTGTAGATTTTGGCCTCTAGCTCAGCTGGCACCTAGGGAAACCTACCAAACCTGTGCATTTCTGAAAACTAGAGACCTAGGGGAATCCAAGGAGGGGTGACTTGCGGGGCTCGGACCAGGTTCTGTTACCCAGAATCCTTTGCAAACCTCAAAATGTGGCGAAAAAAACACATGTTCCTCACATTTCTGTGGCAGAAAGTTCGGGAATCTGAGAGGAGCCACACATTTCCTTCTACCCAGCGTTCCCCCAAGTCTCCCGATAAAAATGATACCTCACTTGTGTGGGTAGGCCTAGTGCCCGCGACAGGAAACGCCCCAAAGCGCAACGTGGACACATCCAAATTTTTGGAAGAAAACAGAGGTGTTTTTTGCGAAGTGCCTACCTGTAGATTTTGGCCTCTAGCTCAGCCGGCACCTAGGGAAACCTACCAAACCTGTGCATTTCTGAAAACTAGAGACCTAGGGGAATCCAAGGAGGGGTGACTTGCGGGGCTCGGACCAGGTTCTGTTACCCAGAATCCTTTGCAAACCTCAAAATCTGGCTAAAAAAACACATGTTCCTCACATTTCTGTGGCAGAAAGTTCGGGAATCTGAGAGGAGCCACAAATTTCCTTCCATCCAGCGTTCCCCCAAGTCTCCCGATAAAAATGATACCTCACTTGTGTGGGTAGGCCTAGCGCCCACGACAGGAAACGCCCCAAAGCGCAACGTGGACATATCCAAATTTTTGGAAGAAAACAGAGGTGTTTTTTGCGAAGTGCCTATCTGTAGATTTTGGCCTCTAACTCAGCCGGCACCTAGGGAAACCTACCAAACCTGTGCATTTCTGAAAACTAGAGACCTAGGGGAATCCAAGGAGGGGTGACTTGCAGGGCTCGGACCAGGTTCTGTTACCCAGAATCCTTTGCAAACCTCAAAATGTGGCTAAAAAAACACATGTTCCTCACATTTCTGTGGCAGAAAGTTCGGGAATCTGAGAGGAGCCACAAATTTCCTTCAACCCAGCGTTCCCCCAAGTCTCCCGATAAAAATGATACCTCACTTGTGTGGGTAGGCCTAGCGCCCGCGACAGGAAACGCCCCAAAGCGCAACGTGGACACATCCAAATTTTTGGAAGAAAACAGAGGTGTTTTTTGCGAAGTGCCTACCTGTAGATTTTGGCCTCTAGCTCAGCCGGCACCTAGGGAAACCTCCCAAACCTGTGCATTTCTGAAAACTAGAGACCTAGGGGAATCCAAGGAGGGGTGACTTGCGGGGCTCGGACCAGGTTCTGTTACCCAGAATCCTTTGCAAACCTCAAAATGTGGCTAAAAAAACACATGTTCCTCACATTTCTGTGGCAGAAAGTTCTGGAATCTGAGAGGAGCCACAAATTTCCTTCCACCCAGCGTTCCCCCAAGTCTCCCGATAAAAATGATACCTCACTTGTGTGGGTAGGCCTAGCGCCCGTGACAGGAAACGCCCCAAAGTGCAACGTGGACACATCCAAATTTTTGGAAGAAAACAGAGGTGTTTTTTGCGAAGTGCCTACCTGTAGATTTTGGCCTCTAGCTCAGCCGGCACCTAGGGAAACCTACCAAACCTATGCATTTCTGAAAACTAGAGACCTAGGGCAATCCAAGGAGGGGTGACTTGCGGGGCTCGGACCAGGTTCTGTTACCCAGAATCCTCTGCAAACCTCAAAATTTGACAAAAAAAACACATGTTCCTCACATTTCTGTGGCAGAAAGTTCTGGAATCTGAGAGGAGCCACAAATTTCCTTCAACCCAGCGTTCCCCCAAGTCTCCCGATAAAAATGATACCTCACTTGTGTGGGTAGGCCTAGCGCCCGCGACAGGAAACGCCCCAAAGCGCAACGTGGACACATCCAAATGTTTGGAAGAAAACAGAGGTGTTTTTTGTGAAGTGCCTACCTGTAGATTTTGGCCTCTAGCTCAGCCGGCACCTAGGGAAACCTCCCAAACCTGTGCATTTCTGAAAACTAGAGACCTAGGGGAATCCAAGGAGGGGTGACTTGCGGGGCTCGGACCAGGTTCTGTTACCCAGAATCCTTTGCAAACCTCAAAATGTGGCTAAAAAAACACATGTTCCTCACATTTCTGTGGCAGAAAGTTCTGGAATCTGAGAGGAGCCACAAATTTCCTTCCACCCAGCGTTCCCCCAAGTCTCCCCATAAAAATGATACCTCACTTGTGTGGGTAGGCCTAGCGCCCGTGACAGGAAACGCCCCAAAGCGCAACGTGGACATCCACATTTTTGGAAGAAAACAGAGGTGTTTTTTGCGAAGTGTCTACCTGTAGATTTTGGCCTCTAGCTCAGCCGGCACCTAGGGAAACCTACCAAACCTGTCCATTTCTGAAAACTAGAGACCTAGGGGAATCCAAGGAGGGGTGACTTGCGGGGCTCGGACCAGGTTCTGTTACCCAGAATCCTTTGCAAACCTCAAAATTTGACAAAAAAAACACATGTTCCTCACATTTCTGTGGCAGAAAGTTCGGGAATCTGAGAGGAGCCACAAATTTCCTTCCACCCAGCGTTCCCCCAAGTCTCCCGATAAAAATGATACCTCACTTGTGTGGGTAGGCCTGGCGCCCGCGACAGGAAACGCCCCAAAGCGCAACGTGGACACATCCAAATTTTTGGAAGAAAACAGAGGTGTTTTTTGCGAAGTGCCTACCTGTAGATTTTGGCCTCTAGCTCAGCCGGCACCTAGGGAAACCTACCAAACCTGTGCATTTCTGAAAACTAGAGACCTAGGGGAATCCAAGGAGGGGTGACTTGCGGGGCTCGGACCAGGTTCTGTTACCCAGAATCCTTTGCAAACCTCAAAATGTGGCGAAAAAAACACATGTTCCTCACATTTCTGTGGCAGAAAGTTCGGGAATCTGAGAGGAGCCACACATTTCCTTCTACCCAGCGTTCCCCCAAGTCTCCCGATAAAAATGATACCTCACTTGTGTGGGTAGGCCTAGTGCCCGCGACAGGAAACGCCCCAAAGCGCAACGTGGACACATCCAAATTTTTGGAAGAAAACAGAGGTGTTTTTTGCGAAGTGCCTACCTGTAGATTTTGGCCTCTAGCTCAGCCGGCACCTAGGGAAACCTACCAAACCTGTGCATTTCTGAAAACTAGAGACCTAGGGGAATCCAAGGAGGGGTGACTTGCGGGGCTCGGACCAGGTTCTGTTACCCAGAATCCTTTGCAAACCTCAAAATCTGGCTAAAAAAACACATGTTCCTCATATTTCTGTGGCAGAAAGTTCGGGAATCTGAGAGGAGCCACAAATTTCCTTCCATCCAGCGTTCCCCCAAGTCTCCCGATAAAAATGATACCTCACTTGTGTGGGTAGGCCTAGCGCCCACGACAGGAAACGCCCCAAAGCGCAACGTGGACATATCCAAATTTTTGGAAGAAAACAGAGGTGTTTTTTGCGAAGTGCCTATCTGTAGATTTTGGCCTCTAACTCAGCCGGCACCTAGGGAAACCTACCAAACCTGTGCATTTCTGAAAACTAGAGACCTAGGGGAATCCAAGGAGGGGTGACTTGCAGGGCTCGGACCAGGTTCTGTTACCCAGAATCCTTTGCAAACCTCAAAATGTGGCTAAAAAAACACATGTTCCTCACATTTCTGTGGCAGAAAGTTCGGGAATCTGAGAGGAGCCACAAATTTCCTTCAACCCAGCGTTCCCCCAAGTCTCCCGATAAAAATGATACCTCACTTGTGTGGGTAGGCCTAGCGCCCGCGACAGGAAACGCCCCAAAGCGCAACGTGGACACATCCAAATTTTTGGAAGAAAACAGAGGTGTTTTTTGCGAAGTGCCTACCTGTAGATTTTGGCCTCTAGCTCAGCCGGCACCTAGGGAAACCTCCCAAACCTGTGCATTTCTGAAAACTAGAGACCTAGGGGAATCCAAGGAGGGGTGACTTGCGGGGCTCGGACCAGGTTCTGTTACCCAGAATCCATTGCAAACCTCAAAATGTGGCTAAAAAAACACATGTTCCTCACATTTCTGTGGCAGAAAGTTCTGGAATCTGAGAGGAGCCACAAATTTCCTTCCACCCAGCGTTCCCCCAAGTCTCCCGATAAAAATGATACCTCACTTGTGTGGGTAGGCCTAGCGCCCGTGACAGGAAACGCCCCAAAGTGCAACGTGGACACATCCAAATTTTTGGAAGAAAACAGAGGTGTTTTTTGCGAAGTGCCTACCTGTAGATTTTGGCCTCTAGCTCAGCCGGCACCTAGGGAAACCTACCAAACCTATGCATTTCTGAAAACTAGAGACCTAGGGGAATCCAAGGAGGGGTGACTTGCAGGGCTCGGACCAGGTTCTGTTACCCAGAATCCTCTGCAAACCTCAAAATTTGACAAAAAAAACACATGTTCCTCACATTTCTGTGGCAGAAAGTTCTGGAATCTGAGAGGAGCCACAAATTTCCTTCAACCCAGCGTTCCCCCAAGTCTCCCGATAAAAATGATACCTCACTTGTGTGGATAGGCCTAGCGCCCGCGACAGGAAACGCCCCAAAGCGCAACGTGGACACATCCAAATTTTTGGAAGAAAACAGAGGTGGTTTTTGTGAAGTGCCTACCTGTAGATTTTGGCCTCTAGCTCAGCCGGCACCTAGGGAAACCTCCCAAACCTGTGCATTTCTGAAAACTAGAGACCTAGGGGAATCCAAGGAGGGGTGACTTGCGGGGCTCGGACCAGGTTCTGTTACCCAGAATCCTTTGCAAACCTCAAAATGTGGCTAAAAAAACACATGTTCCTCACATTTCTGTGGCAGAAAGTTCTGGAATCTGAGAGGAGCCACAAATTTCCTTCCACCCAGCGTTCTCCCAAGTCTCCCGATAAAAATGATACCTCACTTGTGTGGGTAGGCCTAGCGCCCGTGACAGGAAACGCCCCAAAGCGCAACGTGGACACATCCACATTTTTGGAAGAAAACAGAGGTGTTTTTTGCGAAGTGCCTACCTGTAGATTTTGGCCTCTAGCTCAGCCGGCACCTAGGGAAACCTACCAAACCTGTGCATTTCTGAAAGCTAGAGACCTAGGGGAATCCAAGGAGGGGACACTTGCGGGGCTCGGACTAGGTTCTGTTACCCAGAATCCTTTGCAAACCTCAAAATTTGGCTAAAAAAACACATGTTCCTCACATTTCTGTGGCAGAAAGTTCGGGAATCTGAGAGGAGCCACAAATTTCCTTCCACCCAGCGTTCCCCCAAGTCTCCCTATAAAAATGATACCTCACTTGTGTGGGTAGGCCTAGCGCCCGCGACACGAAACGCCCCAAAGCGCAACGTGGACACATCCAAATTTTTGGAAGAAAACAGAGGTGTTTTTTGCGAAGTGCCTACCTGTAGATTTTGGCCTCTAGCTCAGCCGGCACCTAGGGAAACCTCCCAAACCTGTGCATTTCTGAAAACTAGAGACCTAGGGGAATCCAAGGAGGGGTGACTTGCAGGGCTCGGACCAGGTTCTGTTACCCAGAATCCTTTGCAAACCTCAAAATGTGGCTAAAAAAACACATGTTCCTCACATTTCTGTGGCAGAAAGTTCGGGAATCTGAGAGGAGCCACAAATTTCCTTCAACCCAGCGTTCCCCCAAGTCTCCCGATAAAAATGATACCTCACTTGTGTGGGTAGGCCTAGCGCCCGCGACAGGAAACGCCCCAAAGCGCAACGTGGACACATCCAAATTTTTGGAAGAAAACAGAGGTGTTTTTTGCGAAGTGCCTACCTGTAGATTTTGGCCTCTAGCTCAGCCGGCACCTAGGGAAACCTCCCAAACCTGTGCATTTCTGAAAACTAGAGACCTAGGGGAATCCAAGGAGGGGTGAATTGCGGGGCTCGGACCAGGTTCTGTTACCCAGAATCCTTTGCAAACCTCAAAATGTGGCTAAAAAAACACATGTTCCTCACATTTCTGTGGCAGAAAGTTCTGGAATCTGAGAGGAGCCACAAATTTCCTTCCACCCAGCGTTCCCCCAAGTCTCCCGATAAAAATGATACCTCACTTGTGTGGGTAGGCCTAGCGCCCGTGACAGGAAACGCCCCAAAGTGCAACGTGGACACATCCAAATTTTTGGAAGAAAACAGAGGTGTTTTTTGCGAAGTGCCTACCTGTAGATTTTGGCCTCTAGCTCAGCCGGCACCTAGGGAAACCTACCAAACCTATGCATTTCTGAAAACTAGAGACCTAGGGGAATCCAAGGAGGGGTGACTTGCGGGGCTCGGACCAGGTTCTGTTACCCAGAATCCTCTGCAAACCTCAAAATTTGACAAAAAAAACACATGTTCCTCACATTTCTGTGGCAGAAAGTTCTGGAATCTGAGAGGAGCCACAAATTTCCTTCAACCCAGCGTTCCCCCAAGTCTCCCGATAAAAATGATACCTCACTTGTGTGGGTAGGCCTAGCGCCCGCAACAGGAAACGCCCCAAAGCGCAACGTGGACACATCCAAATTTTTGGAAGAAAACAGAGGTGTTTTTTGTGAAGTGCCTACCTGTAGATTTTGGCCTCTAGCTCAGCCGGCACCTAGGGAAACCTCCCAAACCTGTGCATTTCTGAAAACTAGAGACCTAGGGGAATCCAAGGAGGGGTGACTTGCGGGGCTCGGACCAGGTTCTGTTACCCAGAATCCTTTGCAAACCTCAAAATGTGGCTAAAAAAACACATGTTCCTCACATTTCTGTGGCAGAAAGTTCTGGAATCTGAGAGGAGCCACAAATTTCCTTCCACCCAGCGTTCTCCCAAGTCTCCCGATAAAAATGATACCTCACTTGTGTGGGTAGGCCTAGCGCCCGTGACAGGAAACGCCCCAAAGCGCAACGTGGACACATCCACATTTTTGGAAGAAAACAGAGGTGTTTTTTGCGAAGTGCCTACCTGTAGATTTTGGCCTCTAGCTCAGCCGGCACCTAGGGAAACCTACCAAACCTGTGCATTTCTGAAAACTAGAGACCTAGGGGAATCCAAGGAGGGGTGACTTGCGGGGCTCGGACCAGGTTCTGTTACCCAGAATCCTTTGCAAACCTCAAAATTTGACAAAAAAAACACATGTTCCTCACATTTCTGTGGCAGAAAGTTCGGGAATCTGAGAGGAGCCACAAATTTCCTTCGACCCAGCGTTCCCCCAAGTCTCCCTATAAAAATGATACCTCACTTGTGTGGGTAGGCCTCGCGCCTGCGACAGGAAACGCCCCAAAGCGCAACGTGGACACATCCAAATTTTTGGAAGAAAACAGAGGTGTTTTTTGCGAAGTGCCTACCTGTAGATTTTGGCCTCTAGCTCAGCCGGCACCTAAGGAAACCTACCAAACCTGTGCATTTCTGAAAACTAGAGACCTAGGGGAATCCAAGGAGGGGTGACTTGCGGGGCTCGGACCAGGTTCTGTTACCCAGAATCCTTTGCAAACCTCAAAATTTGGCTAAAAAAACACATGTTCCTCACATTTCTGTGGCAGAAAGTTCTGGAATCTGAGAGGAGCCACAAATTTCCTTCCACCCAGCGTTCCCCCAAGTCTCCCTATAAAAATGATACCTCACTTGTGTGGGTAGGCCTAGCGCCCACGACAGGAAACGCCCCAAAGCGCAACGTGGACACATCCAAATTTTTGGAAGAAAACAGAGGTGTTTTTTGCGAAGTGCCTACCTGTAGATTTTGGCCTCTAGCTCAGCCGGCACCTAAGGAAACCTACCAAACCTGTGCATTTCTGAAAACTAGAGACCTAGGGGAATCCAAGGAGGGGTGACTTGTGGGGCTCGGACCAGGTTCTGTTACCCAGAATCCTTTGCAAACCTCAAAATTTGGCTAAAAAAACACATGTTCCTCACATTTCTGTGGCAGAAAGTTCGGGAATCTGAGAGGAGCCACAAATTTCCTTCCACCCAGCGTTCCCCCAAGTCTCCCGATAAAAATGATACCTCACTTGTGTGGGTAGGCCTAGCGCCCACGACAGGAAACGCCCCAAAGCGCAACGTGGACACATCCAAATTTTTGGAAGAAAACAGAGGTGTTTTTTGCGAAGTGCCTACCTGTAGATTTTGGCCTCTAGCTCAGCCGGCACCTAGGGAAACCTACCAAACCTGTGCATTTCTGAAAACTAGAGACCTAGGGGAATCCAAGGAGGGGTGACTTGCAGGGCTCTGACCAGGTTCTGTTACCCAGAATCCTTTGCAAACCTCAAAATTTGGCTAAAAAAACACATGTTCTTCACATTTCTGTGGCAGAATGTTCTGGAATCTGAGAGGAGCCACAAATTTCCTTCCACCCAGCGTTCCCCCAAGTCTCCCGATAAAAATGATACCTCACTTGTGTGGGTAGGCCTAGCGCCCGCGACAGGACACGCCCCAAAGCGCAACGTGGACACATCAAAATTTTTGAAAGAAAACAGTGCCTACCTGTGGATTTTGGCCTGTAGCTCAGCCGGCACCTAGGGAAACCTACCAACCCTGTGCATTTTTTAAAACTAGAGACCTAGGGGAATCCAAGATGGGGTGACTTGTGGGGCTCGGACCAGGTTCTGTTACCCAGAATCCTTTGCAAACCTCAAAATTTGGCTAAAAAAACACATGTTTCTCACATTTCTGTGGCAGAAAGTTCTGGAATCTGAGAGGAGCCACAAATTTCCTTCCACCCAGCGTTCCCCTAAGTCTCTCGATAAAAATGGTACCTCACTTCTGTGGGTAGGCCTAGCGCCCACGAAAGGAAATGGCCCAAAACACAACGTGGACACAACCAATTTTTTCACAGAAAACAGAGGTGTTTTTTGCAAAGTGCCTACCTGTGGAGTTTGGCCTCTAGCTCAGCCGGCCCCGGGAGGGGGGGGGCAGAAATGCCCTAAAATAAATTTGACCCCTCCCCACCCCCCCCCAAGCCCGCCCTGCCCGGGAACGACCCTTGCCTACGGGTTCGCTCCCCCTGCGTGACATTGGCGCCAAAAAACAAATCCCAGGTGCCTAGTGGTTTCTGCCCCCTTGGGGGCAGATTGACCTAAAATCGGCCAATCTGCCCCCAAGGGGGGCAGAAATGGCCTAAATACAATTTGCCCCCCAGGGGAGCGACCCTTGCCTGATGGGTCGCTCCCCATCTCTAAAAAAACAAAAAAAAAAAAAAAAAACACAAAAAAAACATTTACCCTGGTGCCTAGAGGGTTCTGCCCCCCCCCGGGGGCAGTTCAGCCTAATAATAGGCCGATCTGCCCCCAGGGGGGACAGAAATGGCCTAAAATAAATTTGCCCCCCAGCCCCCACCCCCCCGGGAGCGACCCTTGTCTACGGGGTCGCTCCCCCTGCGTGACATTGGAGCCAAAAAACAAATCCCAGGTGCCTAGTGGGGGGGCAGAAATGGCCTAAAATAAATTTGCCCCCCAGCCCCCACCCCCCCGGGAGCGACCCTTGTCTACGGGGTCGCTCCCCCTGCGTGACATTGGCGCCAAAAAACAAATCCCAGGTGCCTAGTGGGGGGGCAGAAATGGCCTAAAATAAATTTGCCCCCCCAGCCCCCACCCCCCCCCCGGGAGCGACCCTTGCCTACGGGGTCGCTCCCCCTGCGTGACATTGGCGCCAAAGAACAAATCCCAGGTGCCTAGTGGTTTCTGCCCCCTTGGGGGCAGATTGACCTAAACTCGGCCAATCTGCCCCCAAGGGGGGCAGAAATGGCCTAAATACAATTTGCCCCGCAGGGGAGCGACCCTTCCCTGATGGGTCGCTCCCCATCTCTAAAAAAACAAACAAACAAAAAAAAAACACAACAAAAAAATTTGCCCTGGTGCCCTGAGGGTTCTGCTCCCCCCTGGGGGCAGTTCGGCCTAATAATAGGCCGATCTGCCCCAAGGGGGGACAGAAATGGCCTAAAATAAATTTGCCCCCCCAGCCCCCACGCCCCCGGGAGCGACCCTTCCCTACGGGGTCGCTCCCCCTGCGTGACAATGGCGCCAAAAAACAAATCCCAGGTGCCTAGTGGTTTCTGCCGCCTTGGGGGCAGATTGACCTAAAATCGGCCAATCTGCCCCCAAGGGGGGCAGAAATGGCCTAAATACAATTTGCCCCCCAGGGGAGCGACCCTTGCCTGATGGGTCGCTCCCCATCTCTAAAAAAACAAACAAACAAAAAAAAAACAAAAAAAAAAATTGCCCTGGTGCCCTGAGGGTTCTGCCCCCCCCCCCGGGGGCAGTTCGGCCTAATAATAGGCCGATCTGCCCCAAGGGGGGGCAGAAATGGCCTAAAATAAATTTGCCCCCCCAACCCACAGCCAGTCCCCCCCCTGTGAAGCACCAGAAGTTGGACAGTGCCCGGTGGGAGAGGGGGAAGACTCCAGCCAGCCAAGCCGCTCACAGGGGTCCCGGGAGGAGTGCCGACTCAGCTGTGACTCCTCCCAAGGTGGGGAAGGGGCAGAAGAAATCTCGAAAGTCTGGGAGGAGCAGCACGGCGGAGAAGACAGCCATCATCCCCGCTGCCCAGGAGGCCACCGCCAGCCCCATTGTCACTGCCCAGGAGGCCACCGCCAGAGTCACTGCCCAGGAGGCCACCGCCAGCCCCATCGTCACTGCCCAGGAGGCCACCGCCAGAGTCACTCCCCAGGAGGCCACCGCCAGCCCCATCGTCACTGCCCAGGAGGCCCCCGCCAGAGTCACTGCCCAGGAGGCCACCACCAGCCCAGCTGGCCAGGAGGGCCCCGCAAGCCACAGCCCTGCTGGGCAATGAAGGACCGCCTTGGCAAGGACCGCTGAACAGGTCAGACACTGGCAACTCAAGCACCGCTGAACAGGCCAAAGACCGCTGAACAGGACAAAGACCGCCATGGAAAGCACCGCTGAACAGGTCAGACACTGGCAACTCAAGCACCGCTGAACAGGCCAAGGACCGCTGAACAGGGCAAAGACTGACATGGCAAGGACCGCTGAACAGGGCAAAGACTGCCATGGAAAGGACCGCTGAACAGGGCAAAGACCGCTGAACAGGGCAAAGGCCGACATGGCTAGGACCGCTGAACAGGGCAAAGACCGCCATGGAAAGGACCGCTGAACAGGGCAAAGACCGCTGAACAGGGCAAAGACCGACATGGCAAGGACCGCTGAACAGTGCAAAGACCGCCATGGAAAGGACCGCTGAACAGGGCAAAGACCGCCATGGAAAGCGCCGCTGAACAGGTCAGACACTGGCAACTCAAGCACCGCTAAACAGGCCAAAGACCACTGAACAGGGCAAAGACTGACATGGCAAGGACCGCTGAACAGGGCAAAGACCGCCACGAAAAGCACCGCTAGCCCATTTGCGGCAGGGGCAGTGACGCAACTGGGACCGTCACGGGGTGAGTGCTGCACTCTGGGCACCAGTCCCCATCCAGAACCAGTGGAGACCTGCATCCACTCCGTCTGTCCTTGGCAGGATGAAGCAATCTGGGCACCAGTCCCCCTCCAGAACCAGTGGAGACCTGCATTCACTCCGTCTGTCCTTGGCAGGATGAAACAATCTGGGCACCAGTCCCCCTCCAGAACCAGTGGAGACCTGCATTCACTTGAGAGACTGTGGCTTTGCACTCCCCAGGATGGAACAGTGGGCAACCCACCCACTGTAGAGACTTGAGAGACTGTGGCTTTGCACTCCCCAGGATGGTACAGTGGGCAAACCACCCACTGTAGAGACTTGAGAGACTGTGGCTTTGCACTCCCCTGGATGGAACAGTGGGCAACCCATCCACTGTAGAGACTTGAGAGACTGTGGCTTTGCACTCCCCAGAATGTAACAGTGGGCAACCCACCCACTGTAGAGACTTGAGAGACTGTGGCTTTGCATTCCCCAGGATACATCAATGGGCATGGAGCCCCCTTGTGGATTTGGCGTGGTGCACTCATCCGGCTGAAGTGCCCCCCCTTCCCTTCCCCCTGAGGTGCCTGTTGTATTTCTAGCTGATGCCCCTGTAGTGTTCTCTCCGTTTGGATCGTGTATCTTGTGTGGGCCTCGCCCATGTATTTTGGGCCCAGTGGTCCACGGACTATGAATGGTGCAATACCTGCACTACTAATCGTGGAGTATATTTTGTTTATTGTGTATTTCTATATATGTATATATTTGCTTCCTGTATTTTGATATATTACAATGGTTCCACTCATTTCCTTTTGTCTTTGCCTTCTCCCGGGGGATTGGGGGGGGGGAATGTTACTGTAATGTATAGATAAGCATTGGTGTGTGTGTTGTAGTGGGTGAGGGTCGGGGTGGGGGTAGGGGTGTTGAGTGTGTGTGTCCCTGTTTTTTGCCTCTCCCCTCCCCTATGTTGTAGGGGCAGTACTCACCGTGGTCTTCACCGCCGGCGTTGATGCTCCTCGTAGAAGAGCAGGAAGACTAGAGCTGGAAGAATATGAAGTTCCGGCTCCATGGTGTCGTCGTTCCTCGTGGAGTGTGTAGAGGTGAGGGTTTTCCCTTTGAAATGGCTGTTTCCGCCGTGTTTTTCTCCGCGGTGAATCCGCCCCGGAAAAGGTGGCGGATTGGTAGGTTGTGATACTGGGGGCGGTACATTGTCTTCCGCCTGTCTGTTGGCGGTGACCGCCGTGCTGTTTGTTTGTACTGCCGTGGTCGTCGGAGTGTTAAAGTGACTGTCTTTGTTGGCAGTTTCCGCCACGGTCGTAATTGCAAACTTTTTACCACCGGCCTGTTGGCGGTCTTACCGCCGCTTTAACACCGTCCGCCAGGGTTGTAATGACCACCTAAGTCTTACATTCTAATTGGCATGTACTGTAAAATTGTCTACACTTAGCATTTGTCATCCATCAATTCTACACCAAGTTACTTTTCTTTGTGAGGCATTTTTCTTCTTCCAGTTGTTGATTTTTAGTAGTAATTCCTCAACTGATGATTCTGTCTGTAGGACCTTTAATGGCCATGATTGAAAGGACCCAACGGTGAATCCTCTGCACTGGCGAACGAGAGTTGCGCCACTGACTATGAGCCAGAAGCTGAAAAATAAAACAATAGGAGGAGTGGAGTGCACTTAAGCGCGAATGTCAGTTTGCCCAAACTGACATGTGCACTTAAGCTTCTCTAACCTGGCTGTATTGCACAGCTGAGTTGGAGAAACGGCACAGACTCCAATGCACTCTCTGAGCGGCAGACCAAACTGCTCAGACCAATCCTGTCCCTCCTCTAATGCTAGGTATACAATGAGAGCAGCACCGGGATTGCATGGGTAGCCTGTGCTGGTGTCCCAGGGACTGCTGAGACACCATCAGGAGCTAGATGAGGAGTGAGGCGGCCAGCAGTGGCAGGGCAGATACATTTTAAAAAATTCCCCTCTAGATTTGCACCACTGAAAAGAACAGTTACAAATACTGCTGTGTGTACAAAACACGATGATGCAGCACAATAGTGGGCAGTGCCTCATTTTCACAACTAGTTATACTGTGTGCAAGGTTGTCCATCATTAATATTAGCTAAACACCTGAATACAACAATCAGGAACTGAAATTGGTGGTTTAATCAGATTTAAATATTTGCAAGCTAAACGTTCTGTTGTGCTCCAGAGCATGACCAACACTGTATCACAGTTTGCCACCTTTTGAGTGGCACTATTATGTATCCCCCCATTCTAGGTCTATTTGAACTGCATTCAAAGGGTTCCAGTGCTTTAGCTCCTTGTTTAGAATATTATAGTATGTGTACTTCTTTTGTATTCTGAGCTTCTTACTGAATAAAGCTGATTGTGCGCATTAAAGACCATTTCACAAGGTTGCTCTGCTTTCTCTAGCACGTGATTTCTTTCAGATTATAGTAATGTGTTCAATCCTTTCTGTACTGCTTTTCATTATACAAGGCTGTATTGCCTTGTGATGGGCAGTAACACAACAAAAGACACACTCTCTGAGGTAGTCGGGTATTTTAAATAAGACTTTCATATGCAAAGATGCAGCCTTATTTACGAGTGCAAAACCAATGCTGATTCACAATTGCTTTGTACTAGTAAATGGCGCTACTCACGCAAAGATTGCCTCGAACCAGCGGTGAGTAGTGAGTGAAGAATCTGCATTCCAGGGTGTGAGGTTGTGCTGGAATACTGGGATACTGGGGTGGTTTAAAGTTTTAGGCTCTGTGTTGATGTAGTTTTTGTATTTGAGTGAGATTTTAGTCTAGACCAGTTACTGCTGTGTTGGGAAACTGGCCTATTTCTTTTCAGTGGCGACCAGGATGACATAGGGGGTCATTACAACCCTGGCGGATGGTGGAGAACCGGCGGTAAGACCGCCATCAGGCTGGTGGTCTTACCTTGGTGAATTATGACCATGGCAGTTACCGCCATGGTCATCCGCCGGTTCTCCGTCCCGCCCGCCAGGGCGGAGACGACCGCCGGGCTGGAGACCTGGGTCTCCAGCTCGGCGGCCGTCAGTATACCGCCGGCGGTATTTGGACCCAGCTTACCGCCGTGGATTTCATGCGGTTTCAACCGCCATGAAATCCATGGTGGTAAGCACTATCAGTGCCAGGGAATTCCTTCCCTGGCACTGATAGGGGTCTCCCCCACCCCGACTCCCTCCCCTACACTCCCCACCAACCATGCCACCCCCGAAAGGTGCAGGGCCCCCCTCCCCACCCCGACCCCCAACATCACATCACCCATAACCTCACGACACGCATGCAGGCACCACCAACACACACATGCACACACCCCGACATACATGCCTACATCCACACACACAGTCAGACACGCACACCCACATACAAACATACACTCACACATCCATACAGCCATACCCACAGCCATACACACACTCATTTTCATACACACAACACCCCCGCAAGCATACACGCACCCACACACCACCTCTACATACACACACTCACACCCCCATGCACGCACACAAGACACAACACCCCTCCACCCCCCTCCCCTAACGGACGATCGACTTACCTGGTCCGTCGATCCTCCGGGAGGGGACCGGAGCCATGGGGGCAGCTCCGCCAACACCACACCGCCAACAGAACACCGCCACGGCGAATCACAGGACGTGATTCGCTGGGCGGTGTTCTGCTGGCGTGGCGGTGGAGCAACCTCCACTTCCCTGCCGCCCGCAAGTATGGCTGTTGGCGGCTATCCGTCGGAATAACGACGGAGAGCAGCCAACAGTCATAATACGCCGAGCAGCATTCCGCACGTCGGTCCCTTGGCGGTCTTGCAAAAATACCGCCGAGGTCGTAATGACCCCCATAGTTTCCACAAATTTTCATGTTGATTGATTTCATGAAATCCTCTCTGACCCTTTTTTTGCAGGGTGGGAAATGGTCTGTTATCTGTTTCTAATCTTCACAACAATATACTTGTGGGTGTTCACAAACCTCCAAGACGTAACACACTGTGTAACTCTCACTTCCCACTCCTTGAGTGGGATCTACTATTGTGGATTTCTCATCATTCATGGCAGAAAAAACTGCTGTAGTAAAAGTAATTACCCCACCCATGAATTAGTTTGTAAATTCCTGGCAAGTGTAAATGTCTATTTGTAGCTTTAAACCTATGTTTATGGACAAAGGTACCTTTGTGAAGAGTTCACTCACTGCTTATATTTGGCTTCACAGTATGATAAGTATGGAAGTAGAAATGTTCCTTAGTCCCTATATAAATTCTATTTTTGAAACTACCAGCATTTCACCTCTGTTCATGAAGCCTGCACCAGCTGTTCTTGTTCTGATACATCATATTTGAGCTGTCCTGTTTTCAGTGTTAGTTTTTTGTGGATTTCAGTGCTGTTTTCTCCCTGTTTTCCAAAACATTTGAAAAAGGTGCATATCAGTGTTTATATAGCTGCCTAAAACCCAACATGGACAAAAATGGTCTGTTTTCCTGTGTTTATAAATCATGTTGGTATTCTGTAGTGATTGTTAGAAAGTATATATTTAATTTAAAGGAGAAGCAGTGCAGGGTGTGTAGTGTCTTCCCATTGGTAGAGTGTCCAATGGACTTCTGTTAAACTATTCTAAGCACAGAAAGTCAGTGTATTGCACTCTCACTCACATCTCATTTTTTTCTGTCACATCTCATTACCTCTCATACTCACTCTGCCAGGATTATGTCTGGGTTACAGGGCTGATGAAGCAGAAAAAGAAAGGCTAACAAATATTCATATATTATGTAACATAATTGTTTAAGGCAATGTGATTTTAGCAAAGAAAAATAATGTATGTGGGAAAAGTGCCCACGGAATAGGTCGCCATTATTATAAATGAGCTTAATTAATCATGAAGAATCGACAATGTAGTAATCCGTCATAATTGCAAATGTATTCTATGATTTTCTTGTTGAAACTGTTATATGGTTAGCTTAAATTTAGCAGGGGCTTTGGCCTAGTTGCCTGGTCTCAAATTTTACTGCGTGGTTTTCACTTGTATTAACAAAAACGTATTTTAAACTTTAAGGCTGTATTTTTCCAGTAGAATGACTAATACACTCATCTCAAGGTTTCGTGCTAGGCAAGTTTCATCCCCTTTGAAGCAAGGTCAGTTTCTGCAGGTGCAGACAATAAAGACACTGATATAGAAATGCTTGGCAAACTTTGTTGCTACTTGTATTCCAAAACTCCAAGGACACCTTATGTATAAATGAGTGCTAAGAGAAAGACACTATTCATTGGTCAAAGAGAAACCACCCTATGAACCCTCCAATGGAAGACCCTGAAGAATTTGGAACGTTTTCTTACTTAAACCCATCGGACAAAGAGAAGTCAGCCATTTTCTTTGATGCCATTTTGAAACCAGATTCAAGACGGCATTTTAAATGACACTTTGATGCCTTTTCTCTGTCCCAGAGAAAGAGACTTTAAGAATTCTCACCCTAGAGACTTTAACTTTAATTCTGCCCCGTCTTGTCCGTGAAATAACTTTTGCCCCAATTTCCTTGTTGCCGCAAGGAAATTTGCTTTAACTTTGCCCCTTTGAAGTCTGCCCCATGCTGATCGAACCGGTACCTGAAGGACGAAGACTTACCTTGAGTGCTGATTGTATTTGGTAATTATGAAAGGATAAATTAGTTACTCATTGTATTTTCCTTCTTAGGTACCAACTGCTTATTTTGACAGAGCCCAAGCTAGAAGTTTTCTAAATTTATGTGGACTAAATTCGTTTTGAATGAAGCCCCACATGCCAATGCTAATCAGAGGTTAGTTGAGGTATTCATTTGATGCACCATGTTGAATTGAAATCTTGTCATGCTGACCAATGTATGCAATTAGTCAAATCCAATTACTCTTATTAGTGATTTACATTGCTATAACCGAGTGCATTATAATCCAAATTTTGCGTAGATTGCGTTACTTCCGTCGCTATGGACAGCTAGTAATGTTCGTATACGGATATCATTTGATTTTGAGACTTACTTATATTGTGCTAGCTTTATTAATATAGGGAAATAAACTCATTAACCTTTAATAAACAGGTGTGGGTATTCATGACTGAAAGGTCATGGTGTCTAATCACTGATTTTCTGTTTAACTAATTTGTTGTTTGATTATTAATTGAGTATTGATTATTGATTATAAATAGTTATTGATTATTGATTTGAGTGACTATTATTTATTTTTGGATGAGGAGAACCCAAGTCGGTCAAAAGGTTCACCGACCTCCGGCGTGTCCCAGTACAAGTAATTTATAAAGACTGGACGTGCTATCAGGGCCATGAATTGATGAAAAAACCAAGAGTGCTATATCCATATATTTTATTAATCACGTTCATGGACAAATTTGGAGGGCATTCACCGATTCTTGTTAATGAATATTATAACATTGTAGAGGTAGTCAAGCCCTGCCAACAACATAGTACCTTATGAAACCTTTAAAACTGTGAATTACACAAGATTAGTTTGCGTTCTGAAACATGATGCTTTATGCATGCTCACCAGCGCTTTTTGCACACTTTGCCTGCTTATATTTAGTTGGTGCTGTTGTTGTGTGGCCATTCATAACTGTCTCACTCTATGACATTCATGGCCATTTAACAGACATCATATTGTATTCTCAGACTTGAAATTCTGCTGTTACCATTGTAACAATGGGCTCAAAAAGCCCAGCTGTAAAGTACAGCTGAGCAAAAAGCCAGGATTAGCTGAAGGTATCACACATAACAATGGGGCACCTTGCAACAATCAAATTTGTTGGTAAGTGGAATATTTTGTGTCATGTTTTCATCACTATCTTATGAGCATGGTGACAGCACTCCTTTCAAAGGTACCAGTCACTATATCTTGCATTGAGTATTTAAAGCCTGGGGTGTTTGGTAGGTGACCTGCTATCAATACTGACTTGTAAGAAAATGACTTATGTATCAAATTGTTTTATACAATTTTGGTGGTCTTGTGACGGCCATGTTGGCGGTCCGACCACCAACGGTCTGGTGGAGAGGGTCACCGTATTATGAGTTTGGCAGTCGCATCCACAGAAGACCTCCAGCGGTCCACCGCCACTGCTAGACAGCACAGACTGCCACGGGTACAAGCAAGCACAAACAGGTTGGCAGAGCCATTACGAGGATGCACACCGCCAATATGATGGTGGTGGTCCATCCACCATGTACAAGCTGGCAGAAACAGACAGTATAAAGGGAGACACTCACCCGCAGGCAGCCTCACATGTACAGAGCTGCCATGGAGCCCTTCACAAATGTCATGCCAGTGCTCCTGCTCATCCATAGACAACAAAATCAACATCGACGTGGGCAACACCAAATGTAAGCACACACACACACCTGCCTGTATCATTAAACCTTAAAAACTGCATGTAGCGCTGGCAAATACATCATAGGGGGGATACGACATGGGCAGCAGCTACACATTTTATACAATACACACTCACTGACACACAGCAACACAGACACATACACACTCACAATACGCACACTTTGGCCAGCACACTTACGCTGCATGGCAATGCCACACAAATACACATGCCCACACAGCTCAGGCACAGGGACAGGG
Organism: Pleurodeles waltl; assembly: GCF_031143425.1. Lineage (NCBI taxonomy): Eukaryota > Metazoa > Chordata > Amphibia > Caudata > Salamandridae > Pleurodeles > Pleurodeles waltl. The sequence continues at coordinate 715,721,606 of NC_090437.1, read as the reverse complement.
ACACTAAAAGCTACACAACATTGTTACACACAGCAATAACACACCTACAGCACATATACAAATACAACTCACACCCTCACATCCACCACTGGTCAGGGACTATCCCCACATACAACACACATCTCAATCTCAAGGAAAGGAACACAAATAACACCACCAGTAAACAATCCTGCAATTAACACACAACACACACATCACACCACAATGGAAGCATAATGCCATGCACAGATGTAGGCGGCTAGCTTGGTTTGTACTGGGTATCTATGGTACTTACACCTTACATCAGGTCCAGGTATCCCTTATTAGTGTAGTGTAGGCAGTGTCTGGAAACTAGGCTCTCTAGAGGTAGCTGTGGATGAGCAGTCAAGGCTTATCCAGGAGACATGCAAAGCTCATGCAATACCACTGTAATCACACAGTACTCACACACATGAAAGAAATTACTCAGTGTTACAAAAGTAAAGGTACTTTATTTTGGTGACACAAATAACAAAAATGCCATAGAGACTATACTCCCTTAGGAGGTAAGCCATACACAAATCATATACACTAGTATGCAGAAAGAGGCATAATAACAGTAAGAAAACAGTGCAATTAGTAAAAATCGCAATAGTTAGAAATGGGCCTGGGGGAGCACAAACCATGTAGTACAATAGTGGAATGCGAAAGGCGGTCTCCCATGTAGGCAAATGTAGTATGTAGAGGGGAGCTGGGAGCACTGGAAAACCTCAAAGGTAAGTACTAGAACCCACTGCAGTGCCCAGGAAAGCTAGAAGTCAGCAACTTCTGAGACCTCCTTTAGCTGGGAAAGCAGTTTTGTTTCTTGGACAGCCACTCTTCCTGCAGGGCCAGGTACTCTCCTTCCCTCTCTGAGCAGGCAGGAAGGATTCTAGGGAGACCTTCAGCGTCTCCAGCAAATTGTGAAGACTTCAAATTATGTTAACTCACAACTGGGAGAATGGCATTCAGGCTGACACCAGCCCCGGTTACAAAGCAGTTCTTCGAGGGCTGGCTCCAAACAGGAATATCCAAAACAATGTCACAGTGAAGTATAGCGTATATATTCTTCCATCAGTATATGGAAGTATTCAAGATACTACATCGGAGTGATACTTTACTCTGTGCAACGACCTATGTCACTGTGAACGGGCCGTTTGTTTGTCTAATTGTAATACACGCCCACCTTATGTTTCTCTAACTCTAAATAGTAAAAGGACCAACAGGCATACAATTTGGTCGCCCATATCACTATATTACTCTATGCACATTATTTTGGGTCTAATAGCCCTGAATAGAATAAGGGGACCTTTCATTTTCGGTCCACTTTCTCATTACTACTTACCTCTTCCCATCACCACCTCCATAACTGATAATAGATAAGCAACGTTCTATAAGGGAGACAGACATACTTGTCACCCCTCCTTAATTAATATATACATTTTTAAAGTATACATATTTGGTTGTAGATTCCAACAACCTGTCCTTTAGAGCTCAGCTCATGAGTAAAAAATTCCCTATTCGCATGGTTGTGTATTTCCCCTTTTTTTCTTTTATACATTCCAGGCTTATCATGGTCTTCAAATACTCTTTATAGCTCATGCTACGTAACATCCAAATCACCATTAGCTACTGGAGCCTTACAATACAACGTGGTACTTCCATACATTGGAGGTATGTCTGTTTTTTGTATACTTGCGCATGAACCTATTTTGTTGGCATAATTCCTTGTTTTATTACCAATACTTCTAACACAACATGGTTGGAATTTTTTAACAGTGCACTAATCGAGGTTTTTATATTTTTTCTTCCTCTTTCACTTTGCACGTGTCACTGTTCTCTGCTTGCTATCACTTTTCCATTGGTGATACAAAAAGGTACATGTCTCTATTCTGTGGTTTAAACAAGGCACACCATCGATCTGCGGTATTGGGTCTCTCTTTCTGTTCAGAATAGGTTGCATCCGTTTAAGCTCACCCAAATCATTGTAGAATTTGATCATACTGGCAATTTCTGTGACTCATGTCTTTCCATCTGTATATGTTCACAGCCTTGAAAAAGTCAATTCTGACGAAACACGTGTCGGCTGTTGTTTTTCTCCGAATATGTGATTGCTATTGGTCGTTTGACACCAACACTATTGTACACCACGGGGTTGGGTGATGAATTTCCTGACGTACTACAGAGGAATAAATTGAACTTTCTACGCATTTGTGATGTACCGTGGTTCTTCTTCTTCTTACAAATCTGCTGCGGCCTTCTCTAGGTGACAGCTTATGCACCCTGTGGCTGGGTGTCAAACCACTTGTGTACTCCTACCTGCAACAGAGACTCTATCGACATGGACTTTGCATTTACATGCTAGCTTATTTTGGAAGTGCGCACCATCTTCACACAGCCACAACCTTTGTTGCTATTTGTGTATATATACTCACATGAAAACATTAGTTTAAAAAATTTACATAAACTACAAAACATTTATGCAACAATCTAAATATATATATATATATGTATATATATATATATACATATATATTATATATATGTTTTATATATATATAAAACATTCAAAAGTATCGAACCATATATTAAACATTAGAAATGAAACAAAATAGCATTTACCGTAGAAAGACATTACTGATTTAAATAAAATGAACTAAATCAAAACCAATAAAATTAAACTATAAACAAACTGGAACAATAATATCACACTATTGGAAAATGGGTTATTGGTAAGGGCAGGTAGGTACCTACACCTAGCAACAAGCCACTAACCTCCACTTAGGTCCAGTTAGGTCTCAGTAAATTAACCCCAGCTCAACCCTTGGTAGCTTGGCAACGAGCGTCAAGGCTTAACTTAGGAGACAATGTGTAAAGCATTCAAATATCACAAAACAGTAATTAAATAAAACACAGGAAACAGTTTAAAAATCCAAAACCAATTTATAAAAATAGTTTATATTTTTATCTTTAACACAAAACGAATAAAATCGGATAAGGGGAACCGGAGATATGAATTTTTAAAGAATTATTATTTTTCTAGCGCTTAGAAACAAAAAGCGCCAATCGGGTCATCTGGTTGCACCTCGACCGGGGCAAAGTCAAAGTTTCAGGCCGACCGCGATGGAGCCCTGCTCGGCTACAGGTCGCGGGAGGCCTCGGTTAAAAAGTTACCTTCTGACTTAGTCTTTATTTTGAAGATTTTCTTCAGCGGGACGAACCTGCCAGTCCTATCCGACCTCCTGGAGCCCTTCTCTGGATACGCGATGCTGGATTCCTCGGTGGAGATTTTTACCTTCGGACTTAGTCGTTTTTTCGAGGTGAAAATCCTTCGAATGGGGTAAACCTGGATCTTGATCCGACGTCCATGGAGCCCTTCTCGGATGCGATGGCTGGGAGGTCCCGGTCAACTTTTTACCTTCGGACTTAGTCTCTTTTTCGGAGATTTTTCTTTACCAGGACGAACCACCAAATCAGGCCGGGTCGCGGTTGAGGCAAGCCGGCTAGAATTTCCGTGGAGGGTCGGTCCCTCTATGGAGCTTTTTTACAAAAATTCTCAAATCTTCTCCAAACTTCTGGGGCTTCACCCAGATGTTCTTTTAAGGTTCTTTTGGGGTCCACAGCTCACCCCAAGGGTCCAGAAGTTCTGAGATGGTCCTTGGGGGGTGCAGACTACAACTCCCAGAATGCTACTGGCACAAACTCCATTTTGGCCACTGGACAGTAGTCAGCTGGTCACTTTCTTCAGGAGTTGGTGCAGGGGACTCTGGATAGCAATTTTTCACCTGTAGCAAACAGGGAGTCCCTCCTTGAACCAGTCGAAGCCAGGCAAAGTCCTTCTTGTGGTGAAGCCCAAGTGTGCAGCTGGAGCAGTCCTTCTGAGGGCAGGTTCCAGGTGCAGGCCAGGGGTCCAGCAGGGCAGTCCTTCTTCTCCTTTAGTTCTTTTCTTGTTGAAATCTGGTGGGGATCTGAGGTGTAGGTGCAGGTCTGCCAGTTTTATCCTTGCTCCTGGGTGAAAAGCAGGGGGGTCCTGGTTCTCCAATCAGGGGCAGGGTCCTTCCCCCTGCGATGACCACTTCCTGGGAAGTGTGGCAAAAATCCATCCCATTGGGCAACATTCTCTAAAAATCCAACATGGCTGAATCTGATTTTTGGAGGTTACATCTGGCTGAGCCCACCCACTGGTGTGGCTAAAAATCATAAACAGACCCCTCTCCTGCCCTCTCCTAATCTAATCAAGGGGGCACCTAGTTGTCTGGGGTTGCAGGATGTGGGGGTGTTGCTGGTTGCTCCCAATGTCCTTCTCTGCCTTTGAAGACCAGTTTGGCAGCCCTCCCCCTTCCTGCCTCACCATCTGCTGAGGGGAGATTCTCTCCCACAGGCACATTCCTTTGTGTGAAGCCAGGCCACTTCACACCTCATCAAGGCAGCTTGGCTAAGCTGCTGCAGGCTGGCCAATCAGAGCACAGCAGCAAAAACAACGCAGGGCTGAAATTGGCAACTTTTTAGGTAAAGTCTAAAACTCTTTACCTGAACAAGTTATATTAAATCCAACAACTGGAAGTTGTGGGATTTATTACAACAATTAATTTGATACCAAATTCTTGGTATGCATCTTTTAAGGAGACTTTAAAATGTAAAACAAAGTCTCCCCATTCTAGCCTATGAAGGCCATTTACTTCAATGAGGGAAAAACGAATTTGGCTGTTTTTACCTCACCAGGGTTTATAAATCTATTTTTATAAAGTCCCTGCTAATAGTTACATGGCACCCAGCCCTAGGGGCACATAGGGCACACCTTAGGGGTGACTTATATGTAAAAATAAGGTAGTTTAAGACTTTGGAACTACTTTTAATTCCAAAGTCGAATTTGCATATAACTTTAATTTAAAAGCAGCCAGCAAGGCAGGCCTGCCTTTAAAATGACACTGGGCACCTCAGCAGTGCACCTAGGTGGTGTGCACCACCTATGCTGTGGTCCCTAAACCTACATGCCCTACCATATACTAGGGACTTATAGGTAGGTTAACTTAGCCAATTATAATTAGCCTAATTTGCATATTGATTTTACACAGAGCACAGGCCCTGGGACTGGTTAGCAGTACCCAGGGCACCATCAGAGTCAGGAAAACACCAGCAAAAAGTGGAAAATGGGGGCAAAAAGTTAGGGGGTCTCTGCAATCAGCCCTGTTTTCTCACACACACAAACAAATAAATCAGCAGTATAAAAGGCACACATGTTTTATCAACTCAATACTCCAACAAATGACAAAGGTTTCAAGAGGAGGAATCACTGAAAAGAACCTGAAAACAGAAATATATATATATTTAAATACATCTCAACAAATTCCTTGCAATTTAGGTAAAATGTATATTTAAACTAAAATGTACTTTTAGTTAAAATCAAAGTTGCACACTTTCAGACATAATGACAGAAAGAGCGAGATATATAACATCACAAAAAGTAAAGGAATCATTAAGTCACATGGCTTACACCTTCAACCAAGAAAGTACATTTATGGAAACTGTGAATTGGAAATGTACTCAATATTAATCTAATATAAGTTGTGGGAGGCCCACTTCAAAAGATGATGTAATTAATGTAGGGGAACACAACCACTTCCCAAATGTAACAGAAATAGAAGTAAGGCGGTATTGCACAATATAGCAGAGGCAAGCACTAGTTTTCAGGAGCCCACAACAAAAATCCACCAGGGATACTCCTCCTGCCTCTAGAAGATACCAAGATATAGCAATACCTGAACACTCAAAAATGACACATAGGACCTCATTATGAGTTTGGCGGTCCTGTGACCTCCATGTTGGTGGTCCGACCGCCAACAGGCTGGCTGAGTGGACCACCAAATTATGAGTTTGGCGGCAGTGCACACAGAAGACTGGCAGTGGTCTGCTGGCCCTGTTAACCAGCGCAGACCGCTGCAGTCATCTGAAGGCACAAACAGTACAGCGGAGACCATGTTTCAGCCGCACCTATTAGGAGGTTGTACACCGCCAATGTTACTGACGCACTCTAACCACCATGGAGCATCAGGCGGAAATGAACAGTATAAAAGGAGACACTCAGCTCCAGGAAGCCATACAAGTCTGGAGCTGCAATGGAACCACAACTAGACACCATTCCACTGCTCGTGCTCACTGAAAGACAAAGTAATCATCACCGACGAGGATACCAACAACCGCAAGTATACACACTCACCTGTTACATATCTGAAATGTATAAATTTGTATAGTTACATAACATACTATAGGGAGGGGTTGTGAAGGGCTGCACACATACGTACGAGCATAGTGACACACTCACATCAAGGACACCCGCACACCATACTTCAACACCACATATTTGTGCACGGCAACACAGCACAGGCTCAGGCTCACAGATTGCTATACAACATACAAACTCATAAAAACAACATAACAACTGCACAACTACAAAAACATGTCACATACTCACACCCAACACTGGCCAGGGACTGGACATAAATACAACACACATATATATATGCATGTGTAAAGGAACACACAACAACACCATCATGCAACCCAGCAATAGACACACACACACACACGGTACATTGAATCCATCATGCCATACACAATACATGCAGACACAAACAATCAAAACACATCACAACAAGACCGGCACAGCAGTGATGGGAGGAGCAAAACCATACTTGGAAGGAGGCCGTACTGGGACACATCTCAGGTTGAACAAGGCCCACAAAAACATGCCCACGTGAACAGGCCCCATTCAGATCTCATGGAGAAGCAATACCAATAACAAATGCAATGTACAGTCACGCATGTGGGTGAAGAACAAGGCAACAAAGCATAGACAACTCCAAACACCATATAAGACACCAGCCAGCTCTGAGTGCCACACACCTAAATAGTATCATAAACTTAAAAGCAAAGCACACTTGCACAACCCAACATGCTCAATGTCTGCACTGAATAAACTCCACAGCACACACCATATGTAAACAATAGCCACATCAGGGGACAAGGCATACACCATGCAGGACCAAATCTCACCTTACTACAACAAACACATATCACAACAAACACGACACAATACCATAATTTTACCTACATATACATACCTATCACACAACACACACTCCACCCCTGGGGGACAACAGCACTGCACACAACCTCACATACTGCTAAAACAATACATGGAGCAGCAAGCAGCACACACAGCAATATACTGGCACACAACCAATATCATCCAGGAACAACTCAATCCTAGGAAAGGAAATGTAGGACAAAGATGTACCATGTCTCAAAACAAAATGAATGTGCACATCTATTGCCAATATATGACACGTGTACATCAATGTGATCATAGAAGATCTGTGACACATTACACTTACCACATTGTCAGAGCTAACATCCTGTCCATCACTCAATCACCTGTTAAATGATCACAAGCTGCATATGGTCTCCACACAACACAGCCAGGCTACAGACAGGTCCATATTGCTAGAACAACATACAAAGGAGTAACATGTTGTGCACACAAACATGTAAGCCTCTACATGTGTTCACCTATGCACATGCACCCACATGCTACTTCTGGAAGTGGGGGTCTTTGTGTCATGCCAAACAATTTGGACTATACGTCCAAAGCATGTGTGCACACAAAAACTATGTCGAAGAAAGATATACCTCGCCTTGCATTTGACATGTCCCACATTATGTCCAATACACTGTGTCAAATGCCCAAAAAAATCAGTTCACAACGCACTGTTTGCAGAAATGCAATGCCAAATAAACTAGGAGCATGCACAGTGCGCATCAGAGCTGGATTAAGGAGCCAACAGGGCAGTGTGATCATGGGACTTGTCAAGGACATGTAACACAATTGGTTAGAGATCTTATGAGCACATATGTCACAGCTCTCCACCATTTTATACGAGATCTTATGAGCACATATGTCACAGCTCTCCACCATTTTATACAATGGTAAACACTGGGTATAAAATCAAGTTGATGAACCCTAGTAGTGAGGTATGATTTTCAACCATCATAGGCTGCATATGGATACAGGGTGTGGCTACAGGCTCACACTTGCAGAGCAAAAGCTATACAATAGCAGTCCAGATGGCAATATTTACAGAAAGTGGCAATTGAAAGGCAACTTTCTCTGCAGGCAGACCTCACAAATCAACACAAACTACCATGTCCCAAACGGTTAGATGCATCACAATACTTCATGTATCCCATAGCCCATTGGCAAGGGCTGTCATTGCGCAGAGCTTAGGACCATAAAGTGTCATTAGCTGGCTTTAGTACAACACTACACAAATGCCAGTTGTGGTCCCTGATGTATGTGCAGATACAATGAGGGCACAAGTATGGTGAAAAATGGGCAAATAACATGCATCAACACCTCATCAACACCTCCTGCTGTCATGTTAGAACGCATGTCCACACATCAAGCACATCTGATGTTGGTATTTATTTGGTGATGGCTGGCATTAAACCTCAGCTAACCATGTGCAACAGTCACAAGGTGGGTCAAGGTACACTCATTGCACACTCACCACAATGTCTCAGGAACACAATCCCTTAAGCACACTGATAGTACCTACAATGCTTTAAGGACACATTATGACATATGCACATAATCCTATGCTAATCAAATCAAAACTAGTTGAGGTAAAGAAACATATGTGAGCAACGTACTCTTACCTGCTCCTCTGGTGCACTATGTAACTGTTTGTACAGGGGTTGGACCTCATCAACCAGCTTCTCCAGCTTTTCTGGTGAGAAGGCAGGGACTGTGTCACCTGAAGGATGTGGCATGATTGCTCCCAGAGGCAGTACACAGCAGCTTAAGTTGTGGAGGTCTTGCTGGCAGATGTGTCAGGAGTCAAGTGAGAGATTCCTCAGGAGATGGTGGTTATGTCCACCACTTACACGACCATAAACGCCGGTGGACACTGTCATTGGGCCAAGACCAATGACATGTAACAATGTGCCACTTTTATCACTGGCATGTGCTGTGTATCATGTTTTCACTGTATCAAATTGCATGACACATTTTTTATGTGACATATGTAGTATCATTTACAAGGGGGGACCCAATAAGTGATTGACATAACTTCTTGTTTTCTCTCACATAGTTACCCTGGAATGAGAAGGTTCAGACAACCTCCTGTGTACCGTCCACTAGCAGACTTGCAGACCATGGAGAATAGGCATGTTATACAAATTTCCCACCTGGATAGGCAGACAGTCAAGGATCTCTGTCGTCAGTTGGAGCCACATCTGATGCCTGCCATCAGTTATTCAAATAGCATCCCACTCATTGTACCGGTCATGTCAGTGCTGCACTTCCTGGGCACAGGCTCCTTCCAAAATACAGTGGCCATAACTGCAGGGATGTCCCAGTCTATGTTCAGTCTGGTCTTGAAGGATGTACTGTCTGCATTGTTGAAACACCAAGATAGCTACATCCGATTTCCACAAAGTCAGGATTTGGTCCATGTGAAGGCAGACTTCTATGGTTTGGCACACATCTCAAGTAGTGGGAGCCATTGATGGGACACATGTAGCCTTGGTTCCCTCACATGGCAATAAACAGGTCTTTCAGAACAGGAAGAACTTCTACTCCATAGATTTCCAAGTAGTCTGTTTGGCAGACCTCACATTTCCCAAGTATGTGCACAGTACCAATGTTCAGTCCATGATGCCTTCATCATGCGGAACAACGCTATCACACAGCTGGTGACACAACAGTACCCAAAGAGGTCCTGGCTGGTTGGTACATTACATATGTCATGTGTGTTTGTATGCTATGTCTGCTGCCAAATGTGATGATGCCCTGGATTCATGTTTGCACACGTAATGATTCCTTACGACAGCTGCACAATGTCAGGTGGACACTGACCTGGCCATCAGATTTTGAGTAATCATTCTACCTGGCCATATGTGATGGGTTACACTGAGTACAGCACATTGCATATATGTGAGATCGCCCAGGTGAGCAGAGTCCAATAGGTGATGGGAATTAGGAGGGACACAGTTCTAGCTGTGTGTGGGGGGTATGTCATTGGCAGCTGTCCTTGGCATTCCTGTCAATAGCTGTCCTATAGCAATGGAGTATACTGTTGTTATCCCCCTAGGTGATAGCAAATCTAAAGGTAATGGGAGGTAGAAGGGACAGTTTAGTAGAGGACACAGTTGTAGATGTGTGATATTGTACTAGCAGATGTCCATAGCATTGCTGTCATTCCCCCAGACTGTACAATTGTGGAGCATTCAGGTGAATATTCTTCATTGTTTAGTTTACATGCAAGGCTATTTTCAATATGGCACACTCCTCTAGTTTTCTTAATGGTGGAACAATGCCTGCTGGGAGTTGTAGTGCTGTCAGTCCCTATACTACCAACACCATATAGAGATACTGTGCCCCAGATGAGTTAACTTCATACGTGAGATGCCAGACAGGAGTATTCAGACAGTTGGACACGGGGTGGTGAGTGTGTTGGCTGTTAAGGTAACAAAAGGTGATCAGTGTGCATGCATGACAAAACATTTTGTTGGCTTTGTTAGTGTAGTGACTTACCCGACTCTACTCCCTCAGGTATTCCTGTGTAGCCTTCAGGATGCAGAATGGTGAAGACCTTCTTCTCCCATGATGTGAACTGTGGGGGTGGAGGTGGGAGCCGCCGCCAGTTTTGAGTCTGACATGGAACGCATCTTCTCCCTGGGGTCTTCCCACTTCTTCCTGATATCCTCCCTTGTGCGTCAGTAGCTGCCTAGGGAATTCACCTTGTTGACTATTCTTTGCTACATTTCTATTTTCCTTGCAATTGTGGTGATAATGATAATTCCATCCACCATGACTCGTAAATCGTTGTCTGTGAAAAAGGAATGTTTTTGTGCTGTCATGGTGGTGGAGGACAACACTGTAAAAGGATGATGGGATGAATGTGCTGTGTGGTGAGTAGATGAACATTAGTAATGAGGTATAGAGGTGCTATTTTGTGTGGTGAGTGTGTTGTATGCGTGTGGGATAGTTGCTATGTGAAAGATGGAAGGGGGCCTGATCTATGGTACTGATCAGTATAGGGAAAGGTGCGGAAGACATTGTGACGTGAAGGGTTAATTAGCTTGAACAGTGTAGGTGAGCGTGATGCCTGCTGAAACCCGAACAACGTGGAAAAGTTCACGATGTTCGCTTTCAAGTTTGTTTTTTTAACATTCCATAGATAAACTTATTCGCAGCTGCATGTGTAAAAAACAGGATGTGTAGGAGCGAAAGACGGAGGTCGTCTCAATCTTGAGAACGAGAGCACAGGAAAAAGATGGACTGAAAACAATGGCCAGGGAATGGCAGAGCAGCCAAGAGACACGTGCTGATAACATAGCTAGAAAATGCTGGAAAGGGATAGAATCCAAGCTTCAGGTTATTTAAGCACTGAAGTGCGGGTGAGGGGATTGAAGCTCGCAGATGGGGTTGTGAAAGCTGCCAACTCCAGGCCCAGCACTGCCTCCCTGTTTTGCTGTTCAGAGACTGTGACGCTCGAGAGGGAGAGAGGTCCAAGCGGGCGTTAGAGGGCTTCCCAACATTTAGTGGACTAAGTTAAGTTCCACCCAGGGATGAAAGGCCTTTGTTTCTCTGCTCTGTTATTATGATTGATTATTATGCGTGCACTGTGTTTATAATCTGAAGTATTCAGCTCGCTTATATTTTACTTCCTGAGCATCGTAGTGTGAGCTTGCTGCAGTAATTGAAATACGCATTTCGTATACCGTTATGTCTGTCAATGAACTCTTTGCTCATTTATATATATATAAATAGATGCTCTTTGTCGTGTTTTTACATATAAATTGATGCTCTTCATTCCTATTCTCATTCTATTTCGTTGGTGTGCCAAATGTATACATTTACCTGAAACTCTAGTAAAGCTAAATTGTGTTCATAATTGGCGTATAGTCCTTTATTGAGCGTCCTTATAGACTTATATCGAACAGATCAGGTGTCAATCAGTCACCTGGATAAGACATTTTGGTACCAGGAGTGGGGTATAAGTCAATAATGCCTCTTTGGGGACGTAAGAAAAGTGAGGCAGAGAGCGGAAGGCAGCATGGGGCAGAAGCCAGATCCATTCCTGGGTGGTTAGCAACTGACCCGTTCTCTGGTGTGGCAGGACTCCTGAACCGGTTGGCAGCGCCGGTGTTATGGTAGGCATTAGATGAGAAAGTGACTCCTCTCTTAGTGGAAGATGCGGTCGAGAGTGTGAAGCTAAGAGGGGCGCAGCTGGAGCTGAAAGCAGCAGGGCAAGTGGGATGGCTTTTCCTGTCTGCGCTCCGTACGGTAAACAGGAAAACATTAACACAAGATGCAGAGATAAGAAAACTGTGGGATGAGGTTGCAGCCTTGCAAGAAAGGCAGTTACTTATGAAAGAGACTATAGAAAGTGCAGTGACTCGGGGTGATCAAATGGAGGCAAGGTGCACTGCATTAGTAGTAGGAGTAGCAAAACAGAAGAGTAGGCAGAAGCCTAAAATACCCTCAGCTGTACAAGTGAGGGCATTGGTATGCAAAGAAAACTGCGATCCTTATACTTGGGATGGAACAGTCTCGGATAATGATGATGACTGGAATTGGGAGGATTAGGTGGAAGTACGTGTAGCAGAACTAGGTTGGGTTGAAAGTGGAGAAGGACGTGTAGGTGAAATTGAAGGTGACAGGGTAAGTGTAATGGAGGTTCACCCACTCGTGCAAAACAAATCAAAGGGAGTGAATGGTGGGCAAATACAGAATTCCCGTTTGGTAAGAGATTATACACAGAGTGAGTTGTTGGAGGTAACTCGTATGTTTAGGCAGATGCCTGCAGAGCCTTTGTTTAAATGGTTGGTGAGATTGTGGGACACTGGAGCAGATGGTACATATTTGTCACCAACTGAACTTTTTAAAATGGGATCAGTAACTACACATGCCATGTTAGGGCAACGGTTACGAGGTGCACAGGGGCAACAAGCTTTCTCTCTAAAGGGTTGGTTGATGGAAGGAGTGAAGCAATTGTACCCAACTGCTATAGATGTGGAAGAGAGTTGGGGCCCTTGGCATACGATTTCAGAGGCAAATGAACAACTGCGAGAAATGGGGATGCAGAACGCAGTATATTCCCAACAGTTTTTAGGACCTGATGTTGAACCCGTGACAGCAGGGACCAGGGCACGGTTAATCAGAAATGCCCCTCCGCATATGAAAGGTGCCTTGTTGGCTCTTCTAGGACCCGCTCAGGGAAGACCAGTGGGGGATGTGGTGTTATTAATGGCACAATTGGAAGGGCTTGACAGACAAAAATCAGCAAGAGCAGTGGGGCAGGACGATAAGTATAAGGGAGGAGAATCTACAATAAAAGTGACCAGATGACAAATGTGGATAGATTTGTTGAATGCTGGGGTGAAGAAAGAGGAGATAGATGGGAAGCCTACCCCTTATCTGCTTAATAAATGGAAAGCATTGCAGCGTAGACAGAAAGAGAAGAAGGCATTTGATGAGAAGCAGCCCTCAGCACCACCCATGGAAGAGTCTGAGAAGGAAAAAACTGAATCAGGGAAAAATAGGAGGGTGCCTGTCTCAACTCTATATCCCAACTTGTCCAGCGATGGCTGGGAAGTCCCAGACCCCTTAATATGAAGGTCAGGCCAAACTCCGGGATTCAGAGCAGTGCAAGAGGTAAGCCCCGGAGACAGGCGGCCATATGTACCTCTCATCATTTATTGGCAAAAAGGAACAGAACATGTTATGGCACTGCTCGATACAGGTGGGGAAGTAAATTTGATAAATGGAAACCCTAAGAGGCTGCCAGGAAAGGGTGTGATCATTAATGGTTACGGGGGTGCAGAGACAGAGGCTAAACCTGTTAACCTCAAATTGTCAATTGGTAAAGGACCCCCTTTCACGGCAGAAGTGTTAGTAGCCGAAGTACCAGAATACATTATTGGCATGGATTTGTTACTAGGCAAAACTATTGATACGCAATGGGGAACATTTACTTTTGGTGTGAGGAGCGTACATATAAAGAAATCTAGGACAGTTCTGGTTGGGTATGCAAAGTGGAGCCCATTACATGTGCCTCCTCCAAAGGAGCCAGTGTGCATTAAACAGTACCGCATACCTGGAGGTCATAAAGAGATTTCAGAAACCATTCAGGGGCTGCTAGATGCAGGTGTGTTAAGGCCGGCTGTGAGACCATTTAACTCTCCCATATGGCCCTTGAAGAAACCAGATGATACCTATCGAATGACTGTCGACTATCGACAACTGAATAAAGTGGCTCCACCCTTGGCAGCCACAGTCCCAGACATCATCACGCTGGTGGAACAGTTGAGTAAAGATGTGGGGTAATGGCATGTCCTGATTGATTTAGCAAACGTCTTCTTTTCAATTGACATTGATGAGGCCAGTCAAGACCAATTTGCAATAAGCTGGCAGGACAGACAATTCACATTCAGGAAGTTGCCCCAGGGGTACGTGCATAGTCCAACATTGTGTCATGGACTAATAGCCAGAGATTTAGCCAACTTCTCGGCAGGAAAAACCCGACTTGCACATTACATTGACGACATCATGATCACTGGAGAAACCAAAGAGCAAGTCTCAGACACATTAGAAAGGTTAATTGAATACTTACAGCAGAGGGGATGGGCTATTAACCCGAAAAAGTTCCAAGGCCCGGCACAAGAGGTGAAATTCCTGGGTGCTATTTGGTCAGGGCCGGTAAAAAGAATACCGCAGAAAGTGATTGATATGGTACAGCAGCTAAAGATTCCTACAAATAAGTCAGAAGCACAACGATTTATTGGTTTGATGGGATTCTAGAGACAACATATCCCTCACTTAGGATTAATACTGAGACCATTATATCAAGTCACACGAAAAAAGCACGCTTTCCAAAGGGGACCTGAACAGCAAGAGGCCTTTGAGGGGGCAAAAGATGCATTACTGAACTATTTTGCGTTAGGTCCCATCACAGAAGGAGACCCGTTTAAGCTGGAAATGATAGTACAGGATGATGTAGTGATGTGGAGCCTATGGCAGAGGCAGGGGAAAAAGAGGGTGCTGCAAGGATTCTGGTCAAAGAGATTAACACCATCCATGAGCAATTACACCCCGTTAGAGAAAGAACTAGCAGGGGCATATTGGGCATTAGTGGAAACAGAACGCATAACTGGTGACCGGCCGGTTACATTAAGAACACGGGTCCCCTTACTAGGCTGGATAAGAGAAGGAGGGGTTGGTACTAAAGTAGGCAGAGCACAGGAGTCTACCATCGTAAAGTGGAAATGGTATCTGCAGCAGAGGGTAAAACCGGGGCCAGCAGGAGTGTTGAAGTTACAAGAAGATATGCTAGGGGCAGTGGACTTACAGGCAATGGCCCCCTCGCCAGAACCCTCTGAAATGGAATCGTCACCATTTAAAACAGCCCCACCTTTTGAGCAACTCACTGAAGAAGAACAGCAAAATGCATGGTTCACAGATGGCACCCCCCGGTACCATCAAAGAAAAAGGCAATGGCAAACAGTCGCATACCAGTCTGCTACAGAAACGCTGTTGCTGCGAGGAGGAAATAATGGATCAAGCCAGCTTGCAGAACTACAAGGGGTAGCAGCAGTGATCGAACAGGCCCCCATCGGAGAAAAAACATTTGTGTACACTGACAGCTAGGCCACTTACCAAGGACTAGGAAGCTGGGCCCCGACTTGGTGCAAGGATGGATGGAAAATTAAAGGCACCCCCATTTGGGGAGGCGAGCAGCTATGGGAAGAGATGTGGGAGAAAGGGCAAAAGTGTCAAATCTATGTGGGACATGTGGATGCCCATTGCCCATCGGACACCTCACTTGCATCTCTATTCTACAACACTGCAGATCAGATGGCCAAAACATGAACAGAGGTCATCAATGAGGAGGCTGAAGCTGCTCTAGCAAACTGGGTCGATGCGACATCTGGACATCTATAGGAGAGAATGGCACTTATGCATGGACACAGCAACGACAGATTCCAGTTACTAAAGAACAGGTGCAACAAGCAGTAAAGGCGTGCCCCACATGCAACCAAATTAGACAAATGCCCCTGCAAAAGAAGACTAGCGGCCATGTCAGAAGAGGAACTGCAGCTGCTACGGTGTGGCAATTGGACTATATCGGGCCGCTACCAAAAGAAGGAGGAAAAAGCTACGTATTGACCATGGTGGACACCTACTCTGGCCTTATGCTGGGTATGCCCTGTAAGTCTGCAGACCAGAAGTCCACTTTGCGAGGGCTAAACTACCTGATAAAATATTATGGGGTACCAGATGAAATCCAAACAGATAGGGGCACACACTTTTCAGGGAAAACAGTGCAGGACTGGGTTGCAGGAACAGGGAATTCGGTGGATTTTACACCTTAGCTATTATCCACAAGCTGCATGGCATGATTGAGAGATATAACGGATTGTTGAAAGAACAGCTAAAAAAGTTCTCAGCACATCAGACTCCAAAAGGATGGAGTAGTAAATTAGACAAAGCCTTGTTCGAACTGAGCAATAGACCAGTTGGGCAGCAGACTCCTTTCATTCTGATGACAGGGCCTGATAAAGAACCCTCCCATACAATGATTGCCTGGAAAAACGACCCTCGAGCTCGATTACCTTTACAGGCTACTTCTGGCAGTATAGGACTGGACCTGTTTGCTCCAGAGGATGGAGAAATACCCATAGGACAGGTGAAAACTGTTCCCTTTGGAATAGGAGTATGAGTACCACCGGGGACATATGGTAGAATTGCCCCTCGATCCAGCCTAGCCATCAAGGGAGTGTCGGTGCTAAGGGGAGTCATAGACCAAGATTTTAGAGGAGAGGTTAAAGTAGTATTACTAAACCAAGGAGATGCTGTTGTATCATATCAAGCACATGACAGACTTGCTCAATTGATTTGTGAACAAGCATACACCCCCCACATTGAAGAAAGATCTGCCCCCCGATAACACCCAGAGAGGTGAGGGAGGACTTGGAAGTACAGGAAGGAAAGTATGGGTGCACCATCAAGGGAAAAAAACAGAGGCAGGAGAGATATTGAGTCAAGGGGTGGAGAGTACGTATATTGTATTTTTAATGAACTCTAATGTACCTGTATTTGTACCTGCAGTGAGACTTACCCCACGTTCGTAAATTATGACATCCGCATCGATGACGTGGTTCCTGTTTGCGGTCATGATTATGACCGGAAGAAATGTATGGGTTCGACCGAATGTAGCAGAGAATGTAGTTACGGACCTTCATGTCACTTGTGCACCTCAAGCCGCTAACGTAACTAATGACCAGGGAAATGTTTAATTTTGCAACATGAAGGTATCTGGAGGCAAGTGGATGGCTGCCAAAGCTGTAACCTGGAAGGTAACTGGACAGCAAATCCGACATGCCAACGGACTGAACGAGTTGCAGGGGATGCCAGCAACAGTACAGGCTTTGAATTATACGCTAAACATGATATGTAAATATTGTGATACCAGTGTACCTTTTACACCAGCACAGGCATATCCGGGTAAACCCTATGATTGTTCTAACAAACAGTATTTTACCAGGACATATGGTGGTTGTTACAATGAACAATGGAACCAAAGGAGTTCGATACTCCAAACCGCCCGCCTTCATGTTTTGTGTAGCTGAAAGAAGCATGGTTAGCAACTTAGGCAATGTTCCCATAGTTCGGTATAGAATAGGATGTAAGCAAGCTTTGCATGCAAGCATAATGAATCATATTGTGTTACAGATAACTATTGCCAAGGGAAATGTCTCAAAGTGTGATCCATTATGCGCACAATGGACACTACATTTATGGCCTTTGCCGAAGTTACGCATTAGAAGAGATCTAGGATCCTTGATAGCCGGGGCCACTGGAATCGGGGTAGGGGCCCTGAATTCTTTTGATATTGAAGCCATTATGAATACGCTATCTTCTACAGGATATAGTACAGGAGAGGCCATAAAAGTAATTTTGCAGTGGGGGCCCACACACTCACAAGAAGTATGGACGGTTCTGCGTGGGTTGTATCGTGATTGGCAATAGCATAATTTCACTTATGAACAATTCGGAAAAAGCTTCCAAAGCACACAAATAGTGTCCAAAGGCATCCAGTGCATACTATGGCAAAGTATTGTTAATCAACAGTATGTAGACTTCAAAGCGGAATGGGGACAGCTTCAGGGTGAATATTGGAGACAACAATTGCATTTTCCTGAGGAAATATGGGTAAAGCCCATACCGTTCATTGTGAGGGAGAAATGTGTTATGCTCATTTTGATATATAGAAGTGATCTTCCTCCTGAAATATGGTGTCCCTTTATATTGCTCCCCGTAGTGATAGGTAAAGAATGGTGGATACCTCACACTGACAAAAAGTGGATTGATCAAACAAATCACACCGTGGATCCCACTAGATGTGCAGATTGGTCTAAGGGGTGGGTATGTACCCACACTGGACGGGTGTTAGATCCATGCCTTCACCCAATACCAGGAGAATGTGAATGGTTACCTTATCTTATTAATGGCACAGACTTATATCAGATAGGAACAGAGAGTATATGTTACGTCACTAATCATCCTTTACTTATTAATGGATTTGTACAAACCACCAGAGAGCAGGTAATGTGTATGTGCAATATTACCAGGATTATTGACATAAGCACTCACATCTTATACCGACCGACTAAGTTCACCACAACCACATTACAGACGCAAATGCAAGCACAGTTAGAATGGAACATCCTGCTTGTTGTTAAGCTGACTAGACGAGAGGCAATCAGGCACTACGCACAAGTCACATTTGCTAAATTTGACATGGCGGCTAAATATACCAAGGATACTGCCATACAGATGACCAAAGACGCCAAACAGCTTATGCACACTGCTTCACGCATCCAGCAAGTAACTGGGCACCATTGGTATGACATCTTCTTAGGCTGGGCACCAGGAGCAACGAAGACTCTAAATATAGTGTTACATCCGCTAATTTGGTTATTGATTGTTTGTGTTACGCTGATGACTATACTATGTAGACTATATGTACGCACAAAACAGCTTTATACTAAGATGCAGGCGCTTAGAATAACGCTAACAAGTATTCGTAGCAACCTAGCTAGCGAAGCGTCAAAATAAATGATTTTTGTTTTGCATGCATCGCGCTCATCTAAGGGGTGGAGCGATCAGAATAGGGAATGGTGCGGAAGACATTGTGACACGAAGGGTTAATTAGCTAGAACAGTGTAGATGAGCGTGATGCCTGCGCTGAAACTCGAACAACGTGGAAAGGTTCACAATGTTTGCTTTCAAGCTTGC
Organism: Pleurodeles waltl; assembly: GCF_031143425.1. Taxonomy (NCBI): domain Eukaryota; kingdom Metazoa; phylum Chordata; class Amphibia; order Caudata; family Salamandridae; genus Pleurodeles; species Pleurodeles waltl. Next base: position 715,702,246 of record NC_090437.1, on the reverse strand, counting down.
TTTTTTAACATTCCATGGATAAACTTATTTGCAGCTGCATGTGTAAGAAACAGGATGTGTAGGAGCAAAAGACGGAGGTCGTCTCAACCTTGAGAACAAGAGCACAGGAAAAGATGTTATATGTTACGTCACTAATCATCCTTTACTTATTAACGGATTTGTACAAACCACCGGAGAGCAGGTAATGTGCAGGTAACGTGTATGTGCACTATTACCAGCATTATTGACATAAGCACTCACATCTTATACCGACTGACTAAGTTCACCACAACCACATTACAGACGCAAATGCAAGCACAGTTAGAATGGAACATCCTGCTTGTTGTTAAGCTGACTAGACTAGAGGCAATCAGGCACTACGCACAAGTCACATTAGCTAAATTTGACATGGCGGCTAAATATACCAAAGATACTGCCATACAGATGACCAAAGACGCCAAACAGCTTATGCACACTGCTTCACACATCCAGCAAGTAACTGGGCACCATTGGTATGACATCTTCTTAGGCTGGGCACCAGGAGCAACGAAGACTCTAAATATAGTGTTACATCCGCTAATTTGGTTATTGATGTTTGTGTTACGCTAATGACTATACTATGTAGACTATATGTACGCACAAAACAGCTTTATACTAAGATGCAGGTGCTTAGAATAACGCTAACAAGAATTCGTAGCAACCTAGCTAGTGAAGCGTCAAAATAAATGATTTTTGTTTTGCATGCATTGCGCTCATCTAAGGGGTGGAGCGGTCAGTATAGGGAATGGTGCGGAAGACATTGTGACGCCAAGGGTTAATTAGCTTGAACAGTGTAGATGAGCGTGATGCCTGCTGAAACCAGAACAACGTGGAAAGGTTCACGATGTTCGTTTTCAAGCTTGTTTTTTTAACATTCCATAGATAAACTTATTTGCAGCTGCATGTGTAAGAAACAGGATGTGTAGGAGCAAAAGATGGAGGTCATCTCAACCTTGAGAACAAGAGCACAGGAAAAGATGGAATGAAAACAATGGCCATGGAATGGCAGAGCAGCCAAGAGACACGTGCTGATACCATAGCTAGAAAATGCTGGAAAGGGATAGAATCCAAGCTTCAGGTTATTTAAGCACTGAAGTGCGGGTAAGGGGATTGAAGCTTGCAGATGGGGTTGTGAAAGCTGCCATCTCCAGAACCAGCGCTTCCTCCCTGTTTTGCTGTTCAGAGACCGTGGCGCTCGAGGGGGAGAGAGGTCCAAGCGGGCGGTAGAGGGCTTCCCAGCATTTTGTGAACTAAGTTAAGTTCCAACCAGGGATGAAAGGCCTTTGTTTCTCTGCTCTATTATTATGATTGATTATTATGCATGCACTGTGTTTATAATCTGAAGTATTCAGCTTGTTTATATTTTACTTCCTGAGCATCGTAGTGTGAGCTTGCTGCAGTAATTGAAATACGCATTTCGTATACCGTTAATCAAAGATTATGGGCCTGATTCCAACTTTGGAGGACGGTGTTAAACCGGCCCAAAAGTGGCGGATATACCACCTACCGTATTACGAGTCCATTATATCCTATGGAACTCGTAATACGGTAGGTGGTATATCCGTCACTTTTGGGACGGTTTAACACCGTCCTCCAAAGTTGGAATCAGGCCCTATGTCTGTCAATGAACTCTTTGCTCATTTATATATATCTATATAAATAGATGCTCTTTGTCTTGTGTTTACATATAAATTGATGCTCTTCATTGCTATTCTCATTCTATTTAGTTGGTGTGCCAAATGTATACATTTGCCTGAAACTCTAGTAAAGCTAAATTGTGTTCATAATTGGCGTGTAGTCCTTCATTGAGCGTCCTTATTGACTTATATCAAACAGATCAGGTGTCAATCAGTCACCTGGATAAGACAGGTACTGTCTCTGCTTTTCAGCTCTGGCTTCTATGTGTGGCGTTGTAGATGCAAAGGATTGTGGTATGTGAAGGGGTGTGTTTTATAGTGCAGTTTGTATGTGTGTGGGGTGTGTGGATGTGTGTCTGCTGTGTGGATATTGAATCTATCCAATGCGGTGTTGTGTGTTACTGCAGTAACCGCTGCGGTTCACACCGCTTTTGGATGTCCTCCATGGAAGAACCACCATTGTGATTTGTGAGTCATAATAGGTTCAGAGGTTGGTTGACGGGCTGGCGGTGCTGGTGGTAAGACTGCCTATTTTCTGCCCTCCAGAGTCCTCCACACACATATAAAGGTGTTTATATGTATATATCTATATATATAAATATATATATATATATATATATATATATATATATATATATTAACCAAAAAGAAAAGGGGCACCCGACTTGTCGAGGCTCAATTTGTGGCGGTCTTGATGTGGGATCGGGAATCCCATAAAATATTTGTAAATTGTTCTCACCCAATCGGAAAGAAATTCAAGACACCAGTCGGACAGTTTCAAAATATATTAAAGAAAGTGAAAAATTTACTTCCTCCCAACGCGTTTCAGCCGTAGCCTTGTTCACGGAAGAACAAGGCTACGGCTGAAACGCGTTGGGAGGAAGTACATTTTTCACTTTCTTTAATGTATTTTGAAACTGTCCGACTGGTGTCTTGAATTTCTTTCCGATTGGTTGAGAACAATTTACAAATATATATATATATATATATATATATATATATATATATATATAGATATATATAGATATATATATAGATATATATCATCTACTATTCAGATAAAAAATCTAAACTTTACCAACCTCAACCAACTAACTCAATCCATTGTGTTAAATATTTGCAACACAGCCAATAAACAATACTGAACTGGAATTACATAGCACTTATATAAATGATAAAATGTAACATTTGCCACCCAAAACAAATAATTTGAATTTGACTTAGATCCTGATTATGGATTTGGCAATCTGACCGCCCTTGGGTTGGAGGTTGGACCACTATACTGCGATGCATGCTGTTTCATAGATGAAAGACTGCCAAGGTCCCGCTAGCACCGCCAGACAGCTCAGACCTTGGTGGCACGAGATAGGCCAATGAGGCTGTTGGAGGATGGACTGCTAGCGTTTCTGCCAGACAGATTATGATGTTGCTTTCCGCTGACATCACTGTGGTGGTCCAAACACCAAGTCTCAGCTGGCCGAAATGGAGGCATATAAGGCAGGAACTCACCTATAGGCAGCTTCACACATCCTGCTGCCATAGAGCCGATCCTACACATCCCTGATACATGTCAAAAGTTAGGTAATGAACTTTCACCATTTAACATGCACTAAGAACTTTGTAAAATGATTCTACATTAATTGCATGGAAATGCTCATTGTGAGTAAAAACTGTAGTCCCACCTGTCATGTCCTTCTTTGCTTCTGCATTTGTACATGCTAAATTACATGGAGTGACAGGTGAGGGTGTATGTGAGCCATCAATAAATGGTGACACACTCCTATTTGTGGCACCACATGAACTGCAGCCCCATCACATATGTCCAATTCCAAACACATGTTGGCATACAGGCATCTGTGAGGGAAGACATCATTCCATGAAAACAGATAGACCATGCATGAAACAGCAGTGAAAATGATATGACAAAAGTGAAAGGTACACATGCTAACATGTGGGCACAAGAAATAATGGCAACAGTGGTGTCACCAAAATCATGTCACTAGACATTCACTACTTACCAAGGGAAAGTATTTCTCTGTGACTGCACCCAAAGGACAAAGTATGCTCTGTCACACGTATGATGGCCACCTTCATATGAAAGACAGTAGTGAGGCATCAGCACTCGTGACACACTGAAGGCAAGTGGCCTTTAGGGGGAAGATGCACCCACTTGGCCCTTGAGTGGTAGTCAGCTTTGATGTGTAATGGGCATAATGTTTTTCCAGTCTGTAATGCTTTGTCACATGATTTTGATCGTATTCATCATGTATGTTGGTGTGGACACAGTGACTAATGATCCAACACATTTAATTTCACAAATAGGCACCCTGGGAGAGGGAGGAGGTGACAATCTCCAGTGTACCTTCCATTGCCAGACCTTCAAACCATGGAAGAATGTCACGTTATCAAACAGTTCTGTCTGATTAGGCAAACATTTGTGGATTTATGTTGCCAGTTGGAGCCAGATCTGATGCCTGAAAACATACATCCAACATGCATACTACCCATTTTTAAACTTGTGGCAGTATTACACTTCCTGCCCACAGGGTCCCTCCAATATATAGTGGCCATACCTGCTGGTTTGTCCCAACATATGTTCAGTGGTGTATTAAGAGACATCATGAAACACATTGACAACTATATCATATTCCCCATACGTGAAGGCTGGCTTCTATGGTTTTGGTCCCCTCCCACATGTGGTGGGAGCCACTGATGACACACATATTGCCTTGGTGCCGTTGTAGGTCTGTGAACAAGTCTATCGCAACAGGAAGCACTTTCATTCTGTCAATGTGCAAGTTGTGTGTTTGGCAGATCTCTACATCTGAAACCTCTGTGCCCGGTTCCCAGGTTCAGACCATGATCCCTTTGTAATGCTGAACAGCACCCTACCTCAGCTTTTGTCACAACTGCAACCAGAGAGGGCCTGGCTAGTTGGTAAGTCACATCTGTCCTGATTTTGTAAGTGCAATGTCAGGTGCTACAATCATGAAGTGAGTGACTCATTATGGCACTTATGTCTCATTCCAGAACAGGAGACTCAGTATAACCAAACTGTCCTTGGTGTTGACACCACTGAGGAATCCAACTACTCCAGGAAAAATCCACTTAAATGAGGCCCATGAAAGAAGACGGCAGGCAGTGGAGCAGGCTTTTGGGCTCTTGAAGGCCGGATTTCTATGTCTGGACAAAACTGGGGGACTCCTCCTCTACTCTTCAGGGAAGGTGTGTTGGATCCCTTGGCATGCTAAATACTCCATAACATCACCCCATGGAGGAATATCTGTTATACCCTAGAGGACGGGGAGCCTGAGGTGCCACTGAGTGAGAATCCTGAAATGCCAAATGAAGACGATAGTGGTGAAGAGGAAGGAGCTGATTTGCGACAAGATCTCATCAGCAGCTTCTTATCAGTGTAAGTATGTCATGAGATGTCATGACTTTGACTGTACAATGAACTGTAGTTGTGATAATGTGTGGAGAATATTTTTAGAAATAGTTAGGGAGCTGATGCTCAGGAAAAATCTGCCAAGGGGTGTGTGATGAGGAGGCTTTTGACACATTCATATTTTGATGATGTTGCTTTGTTTGTGTCAGATTTTCTAATGGACTTTGATCTCCAGACGTTTGTTATATGACTTGTGCCATACATATGGTTTCATAAGTCTACTCCTTGTGTTGTTCTTTGTTCAGGTATCTTCACCAGGAGATCTTCATTTGGGCATTTCAGAGTTGTGACATTGATAGGTATATTGTGCTGTTGGGACATACAAAGTGGACATGGATTGTTCCTGGGAATGTATTTCACATACTTTGGGTGTAGATGACCACAGTGATAGGATGGAAGAGCAGAAGACTCCATTGGAGTTGTTGGCTGTGTTGTTGTTGTGTGGTGGCCATGATGCATCATGTGTGTCATCATGTGGTCAGTAAAAATATTGTTGAGGGCCACATTCATGTCTGTTCCTCTTCTCTTCATATTGGCTAAACACTCTTTTTGTTTGAACATGTTTGTAGCTGTTAAAGTATTTAATCATGTATGCCAAAGTGCCTGTGGTACATCGCTGACATGTGTTTGTGTCATAGCACCAGATGCAGTAGCACTGGATTGCAATGATCCCATGATCAGGAACTGTTGTACTGCCATCTGTCCGGGTGTTGCATTCTATGAGGTGGGATTCCTTTTGAGAGCTAGGGGATTTGGCTCCAGCTGATGATATCAACCATATCTATTTTTGGCTATTTAACAGGACAATGTCTGTTATGCCCATTCCTACAATGTTCTGGGGGTCTGTACAAGTATATTTGGGGGCCTGCATAGTCTGATATGATCGGATATGAATCTCTATGTTTCTGACATCTTAATAGCCTATGTGCTGAGCAATGTAATAAAATCTCTTCTGAAACAGTACACTTGTATGTATGTGTTGGTTTGTAATGGTTGTTATCTTAAGCTGGACACTGTGTACATGCAACATATCCCTGCTTGCACAAGTAGCTTGTATCTTCATCGTATGGTTCACATGGTCTTGCATATCTACATAACTAAATGTGAAATTTAAGACATCATACAATGACTATGTCACAGGTGAATTTATTACAACCCTAATACAGAAAATACATTTGGGGCAGAAAGAAACAAAATGCAAAGTGAAGGGGTCAGTCATGGTGAATTAAATCACTGGGGTAGATGCCACACCATTAGAGTCTAAAGTCAAGCTTACTCCTCCCATTGGAACTGGAATGTGGTTCAGAATCAGTTCACAAGTATATGTGTGACACACAAAGGACGACATTAAGGAAGAGGTATCTTGCTGGCAGTGGTGGGTGTCTTGTCATCCGCACCTCCTGGATTCTTGCATGGACATCTCAGCTTGTGAGGGGGGAATCAGCTGCCACAGAGGCAGAGATCTCTGAGGGTAGTTGTGCCTCTGGCAGGGCCTCCCTTCCACAGGCTGCCACAGGTGTACTCGGGCTTGAGATAGTAGGCCCACAGGAAGGGGTGGATGGTGGTGGAAAAGCCCTGCTCATGGTTGTGTGACTGTCCTTCAGCACCCTTGTATGCATGCCCATGTTGGATCTGTGGTCTTCCAATTTTTGGATCATGTTCCTTTGCAGCTGCTTCATTTCACTGAGTACAGTTAACACCTGGCCCATCACACTTTGGGGCTCCTGACAGACCCCTAAAACATGGCTGATGGTATCCTGGTCAACAGCAGCTCCAGTGCCCTCACTCTGCTGGCCCATAGCATCCTTCCCATGCACCCTACCCCATGAGCCAGTCCCCTTGGCACAGAGTGAACTGTCCGACTGGGTCCTGGACCCTCAATGTCAGGAGTGTTGAGTTGCACCTCAGGATCTAGGACTGGGGTAACCAGATAATTGAAACTGTGCTAAGTACACAGGTTGGGGGCGGCTTGTTGCCTGTGATGTTGATGCAACAGGGCTGGGAGGTGTCATTGTGGCCACAGTGAAACTCACTGTTGCAGCCTGACCAGGATGCCCAGATGTGCCATGAATGACCTCCAGATCCACAAGTCCAGGAGTGTTATCATCACTCAGGGCTTCATCCAGGGGTGGAGTGGAAGTCTGGTCGGTGGACGAGGTCTGCCCAGGGGTTGTGCCAGCTTGACCTGTTGAAAAAGATAATACATTGTTATTAGTTGAAGTGTCACATCTACCTCCAAAGGTTTTGTGTTACAGTAAGTAGACACATTGTACATTCTTAAGTGGTAGATTAGCCTATTGTGCCATGTTTCCATGGTATTGGAGTATTTGACATGACATGTGTGAAGCTTGCCTGAACTATGAGACTTAAGCAGCTTATTAGGTGTGCTGATCAGTTGCACTTAATGGATGAGGGAATGAAAATGACATCTTACCAATAATGAAGCTAAAACAGTGGAGAGGCAACATGTGCATTTGACCATTCGGAGGCCTAGTTGAGTGTGATATAGGCAAACGCACAACTTTGTTGTATATGCATCTGCAGTCATCATGTGTGCAGTCCTATGTCAATGTGTTTGCTGCCACTGCCAATCTGCTGATGCAGCGTAAAGCCTTAGTAGTACTTGGTGTACACACTTGGTAAGGTGTCATTCCTGTTGTTCTGTGCGAGCCACTCACCTGAATTCCAGGCATTCCGATGGGGCGATGACAAGTCCCCAATTCGAGTGAGGACTAACGTGACCATGATGAAGAGTACTTTGCCCTCTTGCAAGTCCTCAAAGGGAAGAGGATTTTGGGAAGAGAAAAAGAGAAAATATCAGCTTCTACTTCATGGGTGCAGAATCAGACTACTGGTTCCTAGACTGTGTGTCGTGTTGGGCGACAGGACTTCTGATTTCTCAAAATTCTGGGTTCTTGGTTTTTAGGATTCTGGGATGCGAAAGAATCACTTCAATAATACATTGAACTTGCATAAACTATTGTACATCGCATAATGACAGTTACTGTTGACATATGGTGCATATGTTTCTAAAAGGCTGAAGAAGTCTCTTACGCTTTGCATTTCCTGCATTGTACAATTTCCCTGCATGTAAGTAATAGTCCTGTTCAATTGTATCATATATTTTTCAGAGCAACAGTTCAGGGGGAGGTCATGCAATGCCTTCTTTACATTACCCATGAAAGTATCTATTGTGGTTTGAACTAGCACTTTGTTTGCAGGTATTATGTTGGGAGGGTTACAAGTACTAGCATCCTCTGGGGGCCCTATATGTGACAAGATATCTGATTAAAGTTGTTTGGTCCCTGGTCTGTAAGTCATAATGAAATCAAAATTGTAGAATATATGAAGCCAGGGCATTTGTCTATGGGCTAAAGCCAAAACTGAACTAAAGAATTGCAAATTCTTATGGTCGGGGTAGACGGCGAAAGTGTGCCTGCTCTCAGCAAATGATGTTGCCACTCAGTACATGCTGTTTTAATAGATAATAGTTCTCTTTCAGTGATGGTATCATTTTGTTCAGCTAGAAGGAGTTTTCTTTAGAATAAAAGGCAACAGGATGGAGATGCTTTGTTTGTGGATCTTTTTGCGATAACCCACCTCCCAGAGCGAATTGAGAAGCATCATCTTCAACATAAAATGATGCTCAGTATCTGGGTGGCATAGAAGGGGAGCAGAGGTCAAACTTTTTTTGAGAGTTGTGAAGCCTTCTTTTGCTGCTCAAGACCAGATAAATGGTTGTCCCTTCTTTAATCAGGTGGATATAGGGACCACTATTTTATGAGAATTGTGGGATAAAATGCCTATAAAAATTGTTGAAACCACTAATCTATTGGACATCCTTAACAGATGTAGGGGTTGGTCATGAAAGAATAGTGTCTACTTTTTTGGGGACCATGGTAATGCCGCTATGTGATAAGCAATATCCCAGGAACTCTACTGAGTCAGTGTTAAAGGTACTTTTTTCTAGTTTAGCATGCAGGGAGTGTTCACGTAGATGTTGCAGAATGGCCCTAACGGGCTGAGTGCGTTTCTGCTTCTTTTTAGAGAATATCAAGATGTCATCAATATAGACGACAGCGCTGATATCTAGGAACTCATGAAATACATAATAGCTAAAATATTGGAATACCTCTGAGGCATTGCAAAGCCCAAAGGGCATCACGGTATATTTGAACAAACCAACATTTTTCCAAATGACGGTCTCCCGTTCATCTCCTTCCTTGACATGGATCAGGTGATATGCACCGCGCAAGTCTAGCTCGGTGTAAATAGCGGACCCCTGGACTAGGTCCAACAGGACCGGTATCAGAAGCAAGGGGTAACAATTTTTGATGGTTGCTTTATTAACTATTCTGTAATAAATACAATCCTGCAAATCTCCAGATTTGTTTGCCACAAAGTAAAGAGGTGATGAAATTGGAGACGTAGAATGTCTTATAAACCCCAAATCAAACAACTCATCCAAATACTTGTGAAGATATTGATTCTCGGGTTCTGTTAATGCACATATTCTATTACAAGGAAGGACTGCACCAGGAACTAGGTCTATCTGACAGTCATAAACCCTATGGGGTGGCAACTGGGTTGCTTTGAATGGGTCAAAGAGGTCTTGGAAATCCCGGTATTCTTCTGGTAGAATAATGGGAGAAGGGTCATTGGTTGCGGCACAATGTAGGGGTGTCACAGGACAGCGGGCTTCTTGATAGCATGTGGTCATGCAGAAGGGGGAGTCCCAAGTGACAGTTCAAGAAACCCAATCAATTTTAGGATTATGGCTTTCCAGCCAGGGAATACCAGAAATAATGCCAAAGGTGGGGGTATCAATTAAGTCAAAGAATGTATCTTCTGTATGACCATTGTCACATACTATGGTTAACGGATTAGTGTGAAACAGAATAAGGCCAGAGGACAAGGCTGAGCCATCAACTGCCCTAACTGGCTCTGGTACTGCCTTGGTAACACATGAAACTCCCACCTTGGCCACTAGAGCCAGATCAAGGAAGTTAGCTGTAGCACCTGAGTCTATAAGCATTGGCAGACTTTGTCTATTCTGAGGTGATAGAATGAGGGTTACTCTAATGGCCAGGTGTCTAGGTACACGGTTGAGGACATTAGCCAAGTATTGGGAGAGCTGGTAAAGGGTCCCTCTTGGAGAGGCAATCTCTGTTCTCTCCAAGCGCATTAGTTTTCCTGTTGCAGTTCTGGAACACTCAAACTAGCGACAGATTTTTTCTTTTAAGGTTAAACTGTGCACTCTTGTGAGAAGTGGCTGGATTTACCACAATATAGCACCAGATTGGCCTTATGGCGCCATTTCTTCTCTTCAATAGATAAAGGACCTCTAGCCCCCGCAATTTGCATGGATTCTGATTCCTGTGCTTTTTCTTCAATTTCTTTTTAATCTGTTTTTAAAACAACTACCCTGAGTTCACTCTGAGGATGTTCAGATTTCCTTTTTCCTAATCGATAATCTAGACCCACTACTAAATTTATAAATTCAGTGCAATCTTCTGGTAATTCAACGATATGGGATAAACTATCTTTCACATCATCCCTCTGTTCTCCGTAAAAAAGTGAGGTATGTTTTTCTTCATGCCATCTAGTTTCAGTAATTAACCGATTGAACGTAGTAATGTAAGGGAGGAGGTCCTTGGACCCTTGTTGTAAAACAAAAAATGTGTTATCACAAGACTGGATGAAAATATGTTTAGCAAACAATCGCATTAGGGCTGCCTTTAAGGCTGCAAAATTAGATAGGATGGGATCATTGTTTTTAATAAGTGGAACAGACCAACTGGTGGCACCACCATCAAGATAGGAAACTACAAAAGCTATCTTAGCTGCATCAGATGTAAATATTTGAGATTTACACAAAAAATGCAATTGCCATTAGCTTATGGAAGCAGCAAAGCAAGAACTATCCCCAGTGAATTTTTCAGGGTTGACCAATAGCACAGATATCAGAATGGTCACTGTTACATGTAGATTCTGGTCAGAGGGATTAGCAGGAATGGAAGTGGAGGGTTGTGTACCAAATTTTGGGAGATTAATAATGGGCCTTGGACCTGATGGATTCCTCCATTGAGTGAAGGATGTGGAACGTGTTAGGGTCTCCCTGAGCTCCTGATGTTGGTTCGTAATTTCAGGACTTGTTCCTGCAAATTTTGTACTAGAACTGCCAACTGCTGGGGAGGGGTTAAATTACCTGAATCAGTTACATACTTGTGATCCATGATGACTTCACCCCAAGGGAACTTTAATGTTGTGGTTTGGCTTTCTTTTCTGTGTGAGCCACTCACCTGAATTCTAGGCATTCCGATGGGGCAATGACAATTCCCCAATCCCGGTGAGGACTAACGTGACTGTGATGAAGGGTACGTTGCCCTCTTGCAAGTCCTGAAGAGGAAGGGGGCTTTTGGAAGACAAAAAGAGAAAATACGAGCTTCTACTTTGTGGACTTCAGAATCAGACTGCTGGACCCAGGATTGCATGTTGTGTTGGGCATCAGGAGTTCTGATTTCTCAAAATACTGGGTTCTTGGTTTTTAGGATTCTGGGCTGAAAAAGAATTGCTTCATTAATACCTGGAACTTGCATAAACTATTGTACATTGCTGTTATTGTTGACACATTGTGCATATGTTTCTATAAAGCTGAAGAAGTATCTTCCTCTTTTTACAATAGTTTCAGAGTCTCTGGAACAATATCCGAACTCAAAAACAATCAACTTGACTAAAGGGCTTCTTTGTGTTCTGGTGTAATCTCTTGCCAATAAGAGTTTTGATTAGCTTGCTCTCTTTCCAATCTCCTAATTATCAGGAGAGCGCTTGTTACAGGAAATATGTCTTTTCGTAATGTCTGTTTAGCAGTATCTTGGATTCCCACTCAAACGACAAATCAAACCACTTCCCATTGTCACAAACCACCTAAAAGACAGAGTTCTGTTTTGTTCGGTTTAAGCAAATAACCTTTCTTTACCTTGAAATTAAGTTACTTGCTTGAAAATTTCACAGGAACTCAAACTGGGTTTTTCACCCCTTTAATTTTCTCTCTTTTACAGGAAATACAGGATCATCAGCAGAAGACGGAAGAGGAGAACCGAGTCTCTGCAGGAACCCAACCAGAGGACCAAGATGGCCAAAACTTGACTGGAGGCGATCCGGAGGATGAGAAATGCTGGAACTCGACTGGAAGCTGGTTTGAAAATGAGGAACATCGGCACTCGATGGAGGCAGACTGGAGGACGAGGAACTGGACTTGACTGGAAACAGGTGAGCAGAGCAATAGGTACGAAGTCAAGCAAGGCCTCACACTCACAAACCTCCTCAAAAAATCAAATGTGCACATGTGCCTTTTGGCAATTGATTGCTTGTTCAGGAAATTAGTAATTATCCTCCTGATTGTGGCACATGTTCAATACAGATCACATTGTGAAGAGCACATGTTTTGACTGTAACAGATGGAGCAGGTGGAAAGGAAGTTTGTTGCTAGTTAAGAAAATTAGCAATTATCCTTCTGATTGTGGCACATGTCCAATACAGATCACTTTATGAAGAGCATGTGATGGGGCTTGGTAGCTGTGATGTAAAGTCCAACAAGACAGTCTTATATCTCAAATACTCTGGGTATTGAATGTTGGTAACGTAAATGAATGACACAGTGGCAAAAGCTGAGCTGTGAGACTGCAGGCAATTGCAGTTTAGGGACAGTTTTTGTGTTGTACCTTACCAGACTCCACTCCCTCAAGTATTCCTGTCAAGCCCTCAGGATGCAGGATAGCCAAGACCTTCTCCTCCCACTGAAAGAGTTGTAATAGGGCACTGGGAGTGCCACCACCGTTATTGTTGGCCTCCATCTCTTGGCTGGAGGCCAGGAAACACAACATGCCCCTCAGGCCATTCCACCTCTTCCTAATGTCCTCCTTTGTGTGCAGTGTGGTTCATACAGTACTTATTCTGTTGGTGATCCTTTGCCACAGTTCCATTTTCATTTTGAGAGTTGTGTGCTGGGCTTGGGCACCAAACAATTGTGGCTCTACTCTTACGATTTTATCCACCATGACTCTCAACTCTTGCTCTGAGAAAAGGGGATTTTTGAAATGTGATATGGTGGGGAATTAAAGTGGGTGACAGGGAGTTACTTACAAAAGAAAAGTGATGTGTGGAGTAAATGGGGAAAAGTGTGTGAAAGGAGTTTATGGGATAGTGAAAAAAGGGGTGCCTTATCTCTCTGGACAAAATCAAATCTTGTTTGCAGTGGAGATGCAAAGGATCATGGTCTGTGAAGTGGTTTGTTTTATAGTGTGATTTGCAGGTGTGTTCACTAGGGCCATGATTGTCAGCTGTGTTGTTTTGAATTCATCCAATGGGCACTACTCTGTTAATTTGTTGAACGCGTACCAAAACCGCCGTTGGCTAACTGCCACAAGGGGAGCGTCATGTCGACTATGTGTTTGTAATCGACTCGGTGGTTGGCCACAGCTCTGACAGTGCAAGAGTATGGACAGCCTAGATAGCAGACAGTTGTGCTGCTGGTGGTCAGCACTTTAGCTTGGCGGGCTGCGTTTCTGCCTGTATACATCATAATTAGGAGGTCTGGAGACCACCACCGTGGCTGTCTTTTTCGGACCACTGCTGTGGCAGTCTGGCGGTCCGACCGCCAAACTGGTAATCAAGCTACTAATGTTCTGTAGCAGCAGATCATCCTAAATATCTTTATAGTCAAAACATATAGTCCAACAAAAACTGGAGGAATTTTTTCCAAAAAGTTACAAAAATGCAAAAATGAAGCCAATCAAAGAGAGATCCTTTGAAGCAATCTAAAGTTTCTAGGACCTATAAAAAAATCGAAAAAGTGCTTTAAAAAAAACGCTTCTGGAAATCTGAAAAAAGAGAAATCAAAATAAAAAAAATACATTGTTTATTAGAAGCCAAAACAGAGTTCCTTTAAAAAAATGCTAAATCCAAATGGCCAAAGGATATGTTCTTAAAGAAAAACCTACAAAGTAAAACAGGAAACCCACCTGCAAAAAAACAGTACAATCATAAAATACATAGACATTACACTTAGGGCCTGATTACGAGTGTGGCCGTCCTCGGACTGCCAAACTTGCGGCGGCAGTTGGACCGCCGTGGTTGTGGCTCCACCAACCTACTGCCGTCTCCTCTGGGATTTTCAATCCTGATGGGCTAACAGTCACGGAGGTCAGAGTCATCCAGGGTGGCGCTAAAGTCAGTGCCGCCCTGCTGATTATGACCTGGTTCTCTGCCATGAAAAGGTTGGTGGACAACAGGTGCAGGGGGCGACAGGGTGACCCCTGCACTGCGGATGCACTTGGCTGTGCAGACAGTGAGCATTGTGAGGGTGTTGGTGCACCCTGTGGGCAGCAGTATTGCTGCCGGCTCGAATACGAACCAGCAACAATGCTGCCAGCACTTTTCTGCTGGGCCATCAGCCCAGCGGGAAAGTCATAATGGGCCCGGCGGGGAGGTAACCAAAGATGGCAACCTCCCCGTCGGAAGTCCTTTACTGAAACACTTTTGCATACATTGCTTATTAGCTGTTCGTTCTCCACCTTCTTGTGACAAATATTGCATGTTTTAACAATGAGCTTTATTTTCTGGTCCGAAGTAATGTTAGCTAAATATCATGATCTGTGCTGCTGTTTTTACAATGTTATATTTTTGAGGAAATTGCCATCCAGAAAGGAGCGCAAACATGAGGCTATCTTGGAAAAGGAACGAAGGAAGATACAGCTGAAGACCAAATTAAATTTATTGGCTGAGTACCATCACACCTCATAGTCTTGTCCGATAGAAGCTTAGTTAGTACTTTTAGGGACTTTAATTTAGCAGAGCTTTAGGGGATGCAAGTTAGTTTTCCATTCATGTTTTTGCAGTTCCGTCAGTTTCTGTTTAGCTTTTGTGCAGTCAGATTCTTTTCAGTTTCTGTTCAGTTCAGTTCTGCTATTCAGTTTTTCAGCGCAGCTACTTATGATTTTAACAGTACAATTACATTAGGCCCAACATTACTGAACTGTTTTCTATTTTCATGTTTCTGATACTGACTGCTGAGTACCTGCTGTTCCCATGCTCTACCGATGAAGACTTACCAAGCTGCTGTTTCATTTAGGAGTGGTATAACCAATGTGCATTTTTTTTCCTTTGCAGGTGTTTCACTGTTGAAATCCAACCGCATTTTTGCTAGTGCCATAGTTACATTTTTTACCAGATTCATTAGGGTCGAGTCTGGGTTGCATGCGCAAGCACTTGCGAGACGCTTTAGGAGTCAGAAAAGGGCTTGGAGCCCCGTTCACGTCATGTCAGTTGTCTTTCATTGGTTTGTGGGCTTGCCTGTTAAAATCTGCTTGCTTTCATTAGTGGAAGGCACACATACGTCATGCCTTTTCCGGTGGTTAGCCCTCCTCGAGCGCAGCGGGCAAGTACTGAAAACATGCGAGGCTCGCTGTTTCCCGTCAGGTTTGTGGACTACTTTTTATCTTTTGTTTGCAGCGCAATCTCTCTTGGCAGAAGTCGAGCACATTGCATTACATCGACCCTGTTACATAGTTAATTGCACTTTTGCCTTTTACGTAGATAATTGCACTTTTGCTGATAGGTTTCATTACGAGTGAACTGTAGCAGCGCGATCGCGCTGTTTTTTTATTTCAATGTGGATGGAAAAATCCGGTTGGGAGTTTACAGCTGATAATAGCACGCTGTTTTATTCTTTTAATGTGGAAAGAAAAATCCGGTTGGGAGTTTCCAACTGCTAATAGCTGTAACTCGGAGAAATGCGAGACCCTAGTGCATTGCAAATGCTTGTTTTTGTCTTATTTTTGATTTTTCAGTGTGACAAAGCCCATCCCACACATGCTTTTCAAAGTAGAATTTGATAGTTAGGATGCCTGACCCAACAATTAATTTAAATGTTTATTAATTGATTGTGCTTGATTCACCTGCACAATTAATCAATTCTGTTGCTATTTTCCAAATAATTCTGTTGTTATTCTGCATAATTATTTTGGAGTTTTAAACGTGGTAATACTTACAAAAGTGAGATTCTTCAGACGCTTTGGACAGCCTATGTTGTTTCTAGATTAATATAATTTGGTTTTGCGCATCATTTACGTGACCTTAGCATTGTTAATTTAAGGGCAATAAATGTTTAAACTTTACTAAATTGGTATGGTGATTCATGGCCACATAGATCATGATGTGTATAAATTACTGACTCATTATTGCATATTGTTATTGTTGATGGTTATTGGTTCTCAATGTTTGATTTGATAATCCCATTACTCTTGTGTGAGTCAAAAGATCTAAGTCGACCTCTGATGGTAGTAGATGTCACTGCCCTATTACCTGTGACCTTAGCCTAATATTAGGAGGTCACATGCCCATAATAATGAGTCTTGTGAATGGATGTGTGTGTGTGTGCGCATGTGTGAATGAATGAGTGTGAGTGTGCATGTGTGTCCAGCCCACCCCCCTCTCTCCTAAAATTACTGCCCGCCACTGCACAGCAGTACAGTGAGCACTTTGAACAACTAAGAAAAAAGGGTTCACTCCCAGGAAAACGTAAGAGGGAAAGAACGGAAAATCCGAGTTGCACCTTAAAGAAACAAAACCCTTCTGACACGTCGGCAACTGAAGAGGCTTCGGGGTGCAAGGAATGCGACAAATATGGGGCAAGTGGATTACCACAGGTGCTTATTGATTTTCCTCCCTTTTGCATGTTGGAAAACCCATTTGACATCCTAACTACACACAACATATTAAGAATATTGCACTAGTGTAGTGAGGTGGAAAATGTAAACTCAGGAGAGTTTTAAGCATCCAGTTCAAATGGGGCAGTAAAACTAACAAGCACTGGCAAAGCCAATAGGTTTCGCCTTTGTAACATCTTATAACTTAGTTCATCTTTTAAATTAATTTTAAATTGCAGTCTATGCTGCTTTTTAACCTAACTCTAAAATATTATTATTGTTAGTTGTAATATGAATAATAACACTATTATTATTAGTGTTATTATTATTATTATTATTGTATTTATTATTATTAAAATTATTAATAGTATTATTATGTGTTTCATTAAGGCATCGACCTGTATTAATGTGCTGGATTGTCAAATTACATTTTAGTGTGCTATATGAAGAGAGCATGCCCCTGCGTTTATATTTTTGCACATCAGTCGCCAATAATTTGGGTCCTCGTCGTAGTTTCACAATCATTCATACTGGAGAAGAAGGAACCCTTTGTTTAAGACCATGGCATAGGAGTGTCTGTGGATATGAGTTCATCGTGTTATACCTGCAATTAGCTTGTGATGTGACTAATATTAGTTATTGACACATTGTTAACCAGAAAACATTTGTGTTTCATGGCACTAGGACATGCCTTACAAATACAATTTAGCACAAGTGTGTGTGAGACCGAAGCTCTGTGTGTGAGACCCTGAAGTGGCTGTACACCAGTGGAACACTGAATTGATGCATGTGAAAGACTGAAAGGTGGTGGGCGGGACGGGCAAGGCACAAACTGGAATGTGGACTGCGAAGCTAATTAAAGAAAATATATTAAACTATGGACGAGTAAGCAAAGAAGGGTTATTCAGTGACAGGGTGAGGTGGGGAAAGGTTGGGCAATCCAATGACTGGAATGCGAAATGCAATTGTAATAAAATTAAAAGTACCTTTATAAGTAGAGGAGGACAGCAAACGAGTGTGAGGGGGGATGTGTCTGCAATTCTTACAATTTTCCGAACCTTAATACCTGTTGAACATAATATATTATTTCAGCTAAGTGTACAGTCCTCTGTGGCCCTGTGCAAGGATCAGAAGACATGATCAAGTGGCTAATGCACAGTACTAGGAACGCAGACATCATGCTTCCGCTCTCTGTGTTCAATCATATGATTGTGAACAAATATCTTTATGAGACTGTGCCTCACTGTAGAAATACAAACCTGTTGAAATATGGCGAGTGTAAAGTTGAAGCCAAGAGTAGCCTTGAATGGTCACAGTTTTATGTTGCATCCCCTTCGCGTATGATCAGCATTGTATATGCATATGAGGGGCGTATGACATGTGTCAATTACCCACATGCGAGTTCATCATGTTATTCCAGCAATTACCTCGTGATCTGGTTGTTATTAGAAACTGGCACACAGTTAACTGGAAAACATTTATGTTTCATGGCTACTATGCTATGCCTTGAAAGTAGTTTTCTAGCACAAGTGTATGTGAGACCGAAGCTTTGTGCACCAGACCATGAAGTGATTGTACATGAGTGGAATACTGAATTAATACACGTGAAACACTGAACGGTGGTGGGAGGGATAGGCAGGCCACAAACTGAAATGCACAATTCAAGGCTTAAAGAAAGAAAATAATAGTATGGACGAGCAAGCAGAGAAGGGGCATTCAGCGACGGGAGTGAAGTGGTGAGTGGGACGGCAAGCCACGAACTGAAATGCGGAATGTGATGCAAATAAAAATAAAAGTACCTTTAAAAATGGAGGTGAACAATGAATGAGCACAAAGGAGGAAGCACGGAAGAGGCTGCAAGGGCACGGATGGGGAGAGGCGGCAGGCCTGCAGACCCATGTCAAACAGGATTACTTTAGAAGCCATCCCAGAGTCATCAGATGATCATCTAACTACTGTAGAAGTCATTTTCACATCATCAGACATCATCAAGCTCTGGAAGTCATCAGCAAAGTTTAGAAACTTGTGCTGGATGATTTGTGAATGAGTTGAAAATAAATATCTGATGACTTCACAAGGTGTGACTATACCTGATGACTTCAGGATGATTTAAAAACGAGTATCCAATTACTTCACAAGGTGTGACTATTCCTGATGACTTCAAGGTGATTTAAGAATGAGTATCTGATTACTTCACAAGGTGTGACTATTCCTGATGACTTCAGAATGATTCAAAAATGGGTATTTGACTACTTCACAAGTTGTGACTATTCCCACTGATTTTAGGAGGATTTAAAACTGAGCATCTGGTCACTTCATCAGATCCAATTGTTCTTGATGATTTGGGGGTAATTTGCAAATAAACATCTGATGATTCCACAAGCATAATTTATTCTTAACGTGATGAAACTGCCCCTGATGTTTTGAGACAGATTTGCCGATTACCCCGAGAATATGCCCACTGGTTGGTTTCATTTTTGGCAGAAAGGTCCAACTTTCTCTATGATTTTTTTTTTTTTTTTGTGCTGATTACTACTGAGTGAGCACTATATAGGCAATAAATCAGTTTTCTTTAAATGTAAACTGAAATACAGTGTGTTCAGAAGACTATATGAGAAAAGTCATAGGTAAATAGTTTTATTGTTATTTTCTTTAACAAAATTTACATAATTTCTGTTTATAATAGCTGCTATTAACAATGTATATTGTGATAAAATGTTCAAAATGTTATTATTTTATTCCAATTTATCAATTGTAGGTGCAATTTCGTGTTGCAAACATAACACATAATTCCCAAAATTAAGTGAATGATGTCGCTGTAATACAAATTTCTCGCAGGCCTAGTATATATATATGAAGCTTATATAGCACAAACCTGGCCAAAAGACAGAGGAGCACTGTACAGGAGCAAAGGCAAGAATAAAGTCAAAAGACTGTAGTGGAGGAAAAGCTGGCTTGTGGCAGGAGAGGTGGACTGTTATTGTCATGATGTAGTGTTCTTTAAAGAGGTGTGTCTTCAGCTGTGTCCAAAACTGAAGCATGGTTGGGGTGGTCCTGATGGCGCAAGGGATGTCATTCTAGATACTGAGTGGACAAATGTAGCAGGCCTACGGCATTGTTTTTTTCTTTTTTAACTACATTATCTCCAGTCTGATGGTGTCCTGACTACATGTGTGCTGAGAGTCATTGGAGGTGGTGAGCATGTTGGCCAGCTGACTTTGAGGATGGTACAAGCTGGCAAGGGGGAACCAATGGAATTCCATCAGGGTAGAAGGTGATGTGGTCATATTTTTTGAGGCCTCAATGAGCAATGCTAGAGCATACAGGATGCACAGAAGGGGGTTGCTGGGGGCAGTATGATATCTGGGGGGTGTTGAATAGGATATTACAACCATCTGGATGTGAGAGGACAAAAACTGGGATAGCATTTCTGAAGTCACTTTCTCTTAAGAATGGTTTCACTTCCTTCAGTATGGATAGATGTACCTGGCCATCTTGGTTTTCTTAGCTATCAGTTTATTCAGGGTGAAGTCGGTGTCCAGAGTAAATCTGAATGACTTGAGCAAATGTTGGGGTTCAAATACGTCCATGCTCATGTCACTGTGCCAGATTTCCACTAGTTGTTGCATGTTGTTCTTGACAAATAGTGGGAGTTCTGTCTTGGTGTGGTTGAGCATCAGATATATGTTCGACTCCATATCTTGATGAGGTAAAGACAGTGTTTGAGGTGTTGGATGGCGAGGGCACAGGATGATTGTGGGCCATCGTCCTGCTGGGGAATTTCGATGTTGTTGATTTGTGGCATGGTCAAGGGACTCCTTAAGGAGGTTAAAATGACCCTATGAACAAGATGGGACCATGGGGGATCCACAGGTGAAAGGGAGCTTCTAGCAGCATACATTGAGTTGCATTCATCAGAAAAGAAACCTACATGATTTAAAGCATGAGCAAAGTGGGCTCTGGCCCAGGGCCCCAGCCTTTCAGAGGGCCCCCTGATAGAGTCAGCTCTGTTCTGCAGAGAGTCTTGCCATGATGCCCTTGAATAATACTTAAACAGAATATATTAAATACTGTTTTCCTTTAATTTATTTAATTTATTTTTAATGTGGGTGATGTGTGAGCCTTTTACAGACATTTTGCAGAGAAATGTTGTGGTTATGTTTCATGCAACATCCATAATTTGTTTTTAATTTTAGATCAAAACATGACTTGATATATGAGAAAAGGGAGGGTGTCACAGAGATCATTTGCAGTATTATTAGTGAGCTGCTGCTGTTACAATATTGAAAACATGTCTCTATCCCTGAATAGTAGATGTAGAAATATTTTGAATTTGGATGAGTATGTCTGTGCACTGTCAGTGACCTGGCCAAATATGTAATGAAAGCTGAAACTGGATCATAAATTCAAAGCTGTTCCAAAAAGGGGTCTCCGAAATACCTTTGGCTCAAGGCCCCTGTAGGAGGCTGCCCTGGTTTGTAGTGGGTACCCTAGGTACTTACATCAGGTCCAGTTATCCGTTATTAGTGAAATGTAGTCAGTGTTCAAGCAGCTAAGGCTGTCTAGAGGTAACTGTAACAGAGCAGCTTAGGCTGCACTAGGAGACATGCGAAGCTCCTGCGATATCACTATAGTTACACAGTACTTATACAAAATAAAAGACAATACCCAGTGTTACCAAAAATAAAGGTACTTTATTTTAGTGACACAAGGCGAAAAATATCTTAGAGGCAATACTCCTTCTGGAGGTGAGTATTATACACAATATATACACTAGAGACCAAAATCAGGTAAGCAAATAGTCACAGAATAGTGCAAACAGAAGAAAATACAATATGATGTAATAGGAAGCAATAGGCCTAGGGGCAACACAAACCATATACTAAGAAATTGGAATGCGAATCACAAACTCCCCCCTAGGCAAGTGTAGTGTGTAGAGGGGTGCTGGGAGTGTAAGAAACCCACAAAGGTGAGTAAAATACCCCACCCCAGAGCCCATGAAGGAGGAGTAAAGACTGCAAGTTTCCTCAGGTCACACTACAAGTTGTGATAAGAGTCATTGCAAGAACCAAGCAAGACTGCAAGCAACAAATGGTGAATTCCTGGACCTGAAGACCTGTGAAGAGAGGAGGCCAAGTCGGAAGTCACAGAAGATTCCTGGACAGGTGCCCCTGCCAACCTAGAAGATGGTGCAAAAGAGGATTTTCCTGTTAGAGGAAGTCTGCAGAAGACCATCAAAGAAGATGGCTGGGGGTTCCTGCGTGGTGCAGGAGATGTCCCACATCGAGATGTTGGTTGCAGGCAAGTTGCAGCGCTGGATTCTTCCAACATTCCTTGGTTCAAGCATAGTCGCAGTTTGCGTCAAAATGGCACTGCCTGGACCCATGAGGGACCTGGGGGCCTCAACTCGGACTGAGGAGGCAGAGGGGGCTCCCAACACTGGAGGGAACCCACAGATGACCAGGCAGCACCTACGGGAGTCCGGGGATAAAGAAGGTGCAAATTGCAGTTGCTGCAGCACTACAAAAGAAGGTATCATGCCGCCGAGAACAACTCAGCGAGTTGTGCGTCACAGGATGGAGAGCTGGGGACCTGGGCCACGCTGAGCACAAAGGATTTTCACAAATAATGCACAGAGGCATCAGGAGCTACAGATAACACAGTGCACAGGGGTACTGTCGCAAACCGGGAAGGCAAGCTCTTACCTCTGCCAAATTTGGACAGCTTGACCTCAGGGGTTCACCACCTGTGTTCCAGGGAGCACGCTCGTCAGCAGGAGAGGAATCCTCTCAATCTGTCACTCTCAGTCCCAGACACTGTGCCACCCTTGGTTCAATTTATCCTCATCTTAGTCGCTCTGAGTCTGTCATTCTCAGTTTCTTTCAGCCTCAAGCTCTTTCAGCCAGTCTCTTTCGTCCTCAGACTCAGTCAGGCTCTGTCCAACTCATGCTGAGCGTTAGCCACTCTCTCTGCTTACTGCACATCATTCTAAGTCTCAGTTACTCTGTCTCCTACGGATCTAGCATCAGTGGGCAACTGAATGCTGTATTTAGCAGCAGTGAATATAACCAGGTATGAGACGTCATAATGCAAAGCTTGAAATAGGTAGCATATAGCTGCCCCAAGTGTCTCAGCTCCATGCATGATGTGCTACTCCAGTCCAGGTTTTCCCCTCTGAATTCTGGAACTTGAAGTCGTGTTTTATAGTGAGATAAACAAAACTACAAGTGTCAGAATTTCAATAAAAATCCTGGAGTAGAACAGCACTTCATGCATGGGCCTGGGAAACTTTGCAGGGCTTGTAGCGTGTTACAAAGGGGGGGTTGACAGATTTAATTTCCAGTGATCTACAGAATATAGGGCTTGTGCCCTGGCAACTGGCATGGTGCGCATGTTACAAAGAAAATGAAGCAAAGCAAGTACTTAATTCATACAAATAAGGTTGGGGGAGGCAGAAACATATCTAGACACTGGGTGCTCATTTACTTGAGGTCAAAAACTTTTTAATGGACAGGATGCTCCTATGTGTTACTTTGCATTCTGGGATTTTTAATCCAAGACAGAATGCAAATAATGAAAATACAAGTCCCACAATGCAATGTGTTTTTGAGCACAAAAAAAGCAGTTTAATTTGATCCCATTTGTGACTGCTGGAGCACACCTTAGTTGCCCAACACATTTATTTATTTATGTACCCTCACCTAAAACAGCCTCTGCAAATGTCACAGTACACAGCTTACTATTTTGCATAATTCCCACCAATGACCTTTGCGGTTCTTAAAGCGCATGTTTGTGCACCAAAATACCATACACAAGTTTAAAAGTGTTTTATTTCAAGGGACCTCCGAACAAGTAACTCATAAAATGAGAAAAAGCCTGCTGTCACTGGCTTCAAAGAAAGCCTCCGCTTTGGTACCCACATCCGGTGGCGCCGGAAGTACGTCACTGACTGCGTCACCGTGTGAGAAAATCACCTCGAGGGTAAGGAAGTTTAGGACAGGAGATGTTTTACGGAGATGAACTGTGGCGCATTTTCAAGCACTTTTGACTCTTCTGTTTGCCTCAAAATCGAGTTGCACCAGCACCTGTTGCTCCAAGGAAGTTATGCAAAAGACATCAGCAATCAGCCCGGTCGGATCTTTGTTTGAAATGCGTGTAAGATTATAATTGTGGGGTGTGTTACTTTGCTATGGTGAGCAGAGTCTGTTTTAAACTCTGCAACTTTCTGCAGCAGCCTCTGTTCTTTTGATTTATGTGAAGAAAACTAACAGGGCTTTAATTTCATGTTGCAACCGAAGTTGAGCGCACAGCTTGGCTGTGGAGGAGTACACACAAATCTACCCAAATCTAGGCAACGTTAATCCTTTAAAAATGTATGCATTTCTGTACAGCCTGCGTGTCCCCATCGCCCGTAGTTGTGTTCTCGATTGCTAGACACTCCACATCAACAGCAAACTTGTAATTATTGTGCATTCAACATTTAAGTAATGTATCCCCGTTTTTCATTCTTCCGTATATGTTAGTGTGCAGCAGGAGGAGAGAAGCGTACTACCGGATAGAACCTGCAGCTATGATGCACATTTGTATCACTACCGAATTTGGACAGTAAAGAGTACAGGTTAGACTTGCAGACCCAGCAAAGTCCCAAACTTGGTCTCACACACACACACACACACCTCTAGCCCCAGAGCCAAAGATTATACCAGTCTGCTTTTCCTCTTCACTCTTCTGTTTTGCTCCCCCATTCCCTTCCCTCCCCTCCACTCTCCTTTTGTGCTATTCCACCAATGATTTACTCTTTCCCATTTCACATGTATGCATATTTCTCGCTTTACTGTGTCCTCATTAACTCCCTTGTCCTCTTTTTTCCTCACCTGTCTGTTTTTTCCTTCTCTTCTCCACCCCAATGTCCCTTTCAATTTAATTTTGTCAGTTTTCCCTTCCTCCCTCACCATCCCTTCTCTGTCAAATACACCTCCCACTTGACCATCCTTCCTCCATATCCTTCTCTCACCCATCTTTCATGGTTCTCCCCTCTTACATTAAGGGACTGTTATTAACTTTGCAAGAGACAGATGTGTAATCCGCTTCTATGAAGCTTCGAAAAATATACTAGCAATTGTTTTCTGAGGGTTTGTCCGGTTGCAATACCAATATATAGCATTCTGTTAAAATAACTAGAACCTCACTGCATCAGCCTTGGCCCAAAAATATCACATAACATGGAATTCTGATCAGAAGAAATGATGGTGTGGTTTCTGACCCAGATATCATCATACAATATAACTTAATTAACATTTGATAACTACTTCTGGTGATAGATGGCAGAGGTAGTTGTGTTAGTTTCCAAGTGCTGTAAATAACAGGTACTTTTTAACTCTAGCACGGTATTCATTTTACCAATCTTAGAAGGATGAAGACTAAGCTGGCACTGTGGGGATCCAGATTTATGACCTGAAGACTACCAGAACTCGACTACAAACTTTCCGTTATTGAATCATCTTTCCAATGTCAAGTGAGAAGGTGTGTGATGGAAGAGAGAAGGCTGATTGGACAGCCAAATGCGTGTGGCAGTGCCACACAACAGATGACAAGAGGGGGGTGACTGATGGGACAGGTATGGTTTTCTTAGAGTGTGTGGTTCATGAAAAGGTGGGGAGTGGATGGTATTGCAACCGAAGGGCTGGTGTCAGGACATGGGATGTACAAGTAGTAGTTTAATTGACAGGTTGACACAGTAGCATTTGGGAGAATAGGTAACACAGTGTATCTGGGATAGGTGACAGTAGAAGAAAATTATAGATGAGGGAAGGAATGGGTGTTGGGGTGACTTGGTGGGAGCAGGTGCGTATGAGGTAGGACAGGGCTGTGAATTAATGGCATATTATAAGGGGCATACACAGAATGAATCACAGCTTTGAGGAGATAGCAAGGTGGCAGGGCGTAAGGGACAAACTGTAAAAGTTGATGGGCTACAGTGGGGAGGAGATAATCAGAGAAGATGGAACGGATATTTAAAGGGACACAATATAGATAAAAGGAATCAACCTGGAATGTCTAATGGGAGGTTTGAAAGGCAGAGCAAGAGAAAGGAGGGAATGGACGACTGGTCAGGGCAGGTGTTGGGTGACACAGAAAGGGGGAATAGAAGGACTGGAGGAGATAAGTATGATATAAGGGCATGGTTGTTTGGTGGCATGACCAGAGGGAAAAGAGGTTGAGTACCAGGAGTGGACAGGTTAAGGCATGAGGGGAGTGAGCAATCTGATCAGGGCTGCATGCAGGGCACCGAAGGACAGCAATTGATGATGGGATGGGTGGTAGAAGGGAGCTGAAATGGATGTTTGATAGGATGGTGTGTGTAATCAGGGGAGTAATTGTGACAAGATGTGGTGTACATAATGCTCATTTGTAGAAAACCTATAATGTACTTCTGTAACCATCTAAAGTATTTTTCCTCTTCCAGCACATTTGTGTACAAAGCTGAAACTACATTTCAAAATCAAAGGAGCCTTATTAAGCAACATTCAAAGACAGAGAGCATAGCTGTGTGCCTCAAGAGAGCAGGGACTGCGATAACTTGGATAACGTAAGTGGCCACATCACATGACCTGTGTCTCATATCAACATAGAGAAGGGTAAGTGCTACTTGGCTTGTTCCTGTCACAGCCTGCACTCAGGATCTCTTGCAAGTATTCATGCCCACTGCCTCTCCACACAGCTCCTTATAATATCTCTCACTCACAGTATGATTCATCTCCAAATATTTGGTGTTTTCTAGTTACTTACAACAATATTGGAGCATGGCACACAGTCAAAGCCTGCCATTCACTATGCTATTGAACTACACACATTGACATATTATAATTTCCCTCTTAAACTCGTACACAGCCACCTACACCACCTGCTCAAAATACCCCTGATCTCTTACCACACATGGTTATCTGCTGCCTTTTACACCATATAATAACTTTCAGCTGCTTACACTACTCACACCACCATTCATTTGCCTCCAGCCTCTGCAACATTTGTATATCTCACAACATTAATCACTTGTCTCACTGATTCACATAGTAACTCACCCCTGCAAGCAGTCATTAATTTGGTATACCACTGGGCTCTAATCATACCAGTTGGCCTCTCACAATACCGAACTGCCACCTGCAACATTACTAAGTGGCACCACTTTAAACTAGTAATACAGCCCGCAACACTTATCTTCTTATACCATTCACTTACCATCATTCACATATACCACTCAGTTGCAACACTAAGAACGCTTACCAGATGCAATATCGCTCATCCATGCCATCACCAATCACTCTCAACCTCACAACACAGCACACATTTAGCCACATGTAATACCGGTGATCCACTGAGAAAACCAACATGCAGATTGCGCTCAGTGTCACACCACTGATCACTCGCACTCAGATGGTTAGCAGAACTTACTTTCAACACCAACACTCACACTATCATACAAGCACAATATATCTTGCCCACTCTACAACAGATCACTATTCCTCGAATACCTTGAACAGTGATTAGATTGTCCTGCCATTCTCATAATTTGTCTGTTCACAGAACTACTTTCACCACACCTCTCATTCCTAGTCACTTGCAACACTACTCCTCTTTAGCACTTATAGTACTTATTCACTAGCCCAATACTCACAGCACGTCAGCTACATTCTAGCACAACCCAAACACCATTTCATCAAGCTACTCACCTTCAGCCATTTTGACATACACCCACAGCTATTCTGCAACACCAGTCATACTATCACCCACAAACCGCACTCTTTAAATCATAGTCTTCATTTATGCAAGTAGTCATGTGCAGACATTCACCCTCACCCACTTGCTCACACCTTTTGCTCACTCTCAACCATTTTAAACACCACTCATCAACATAACCAGTCACTCATACCAGTTAGTTCTCAACCACAGTCAGATGCATACCCTTTCAGCCTTGCACAGCTAAACCTACTGCCCACATCTGATACTGCAAACCTATAATCAATCAGAACATTTGCCTCAGCTACTTGCACTACTCATTCAGCACATCACTTTGTACAGCAGCAGCCACTTATCTCCAGCATTTAACAACACATATTCAGTAACACCTTTCCCATATATCTGCTTAATCTCATGTAACATTTCCCATATCCAGTTGCCATACCCACCCTTCACAACATGTCTGCAACCATTCACAACACACTCTTTTGTGATCACTGTAGCAGCTCTTTGCTGGTTGCAGACACTTTTATCTTTATCCTAGAATGTGCAAAGTTGTTAAGACATGCATAGAAATGTTGGCATTGTGTCCATTTAGGCTCACATAACATCATGCCCACTTATTGTGTACCCTCACTTGCTTTTTAGTTATAAATGCATCTAAGCCATATGTGAATCAATTTGACAAATTTGTTGCCATGATTGTTAGCCTTCTAGATGCTTTACTGTCTGCAAGCCTTGCATTTATCTTCACAAAACAAGATAAAATAGGGGATCAGATGCTACAGAAACCCAGGTATTGGATCATGGTTGGAGAGGGACTTCCTACAGCAATATCACACCAGAGGTCACACCGGTTTGCAGCACCAACCAGCCTCAATTTGAAGCAACACTGGAAAACATGCTGTGGGCCAGTCGCTGTTTATACCAAAGCTCCAAACAAGCTGTAATAGCTGAGTTTCTCTTTATTAATGAAAATGGGTATGCTGCGTGAGCCATTTTAAGAAACGTGAAAATAGGCTGTCTATTTACAGCTTTATATCTTAGCGCAGTACTTAGAAATAGCCTAAGGGTATTAGGATGAAAAGAACTAAACATCCATGTTACAGACTTTCATATTGGTTTTGCTGATCGTGACATTGTTAGTTGCATTTCTTTTTTGCATCCCGTGTGTTTACCATTCATATTTTATGCACTGGGTTGGATTTTAAAATAAACATTTTAAAATACACGTTTTGTTTCTTTGTGCTTTTGTGAGTGTGTTATTTGTTTACGGAAGAGGGTTTTGGATTTCCACTGTGTCGCTGAACCTATCTTGTGGGGCTAGTCGTTACCAGAAACACTTCCATTGCTCAGTGGGTTGTGTATAGGTTGCAGTCCAACTTGATTTCTAATTTATATTGGTGTAATAGGAAGTCCTTGCAAGAACTCTGACCCCTGTAGTTCGGGGTGGGGGGGAGCTTGGGCCATATAAACTCAAACCCCTCTCCTACTACTCAGTGTTACTTGTATCATTCACTGCTCTCTATATTACCCACACCATTCATCCAGATTCACAAAACAACACTGTTGCGTTAGATACATGCTCAGTTACTCGCATCATCCACTCAAAACATTACTTGCCTTGCCTTTACTCACACGCACCATGTAATCATACTTAGGACCTGATTTGGAGTTTGGAGGATGAGGTTACTCCGTCACAAATGTGATGGATATCCCATTCGCTGTTATACGATTACATTATAGCTTATGGAAATCATAATATGGTGGACGGGACATCCGTCACGTTTGTGACTGAGTAATGCGATGGCAAAACTCTAGATCAGACTATAGTCATTTACACCTCACTTTATCATC
The DNA here is from genome assembly GCF_031143425.1 of Pleurodeles waltl. Classification (NCBI taxonomy): domain Eukaryota; kingdom Metazoa; phylum Chordata; class Amphibia; order Caudata; family Salamandridae; genus Pleurodeles; species Pleurodeles waltl. Next base: position 715,672,841 of record NC_090437.1, on the reverse strand, counting down.
CACTCATAGCATGCCCACCATTTCATACAACACTACCTGTTCATCTCTCTACCAACGGCTACTCATCCAAAGATACTCAGAGGCGCACTCTGTTCTCACAGCATTAAGCACTCACAGCATTCAGCCATTCAACCAATTACTTAGTTATGTATGAAAGTTCCCTGACACCATATTTTTGAAACCATTCTAAATACCTTTGAGTCACACCAACACTTCTTTCCTCACTTGTAGGATTGCGAACCACAGAAATCATCTGATCAAGCCACTTTTCATCAGGTACTGCCAATCACTCACCACCACAGCACCAATCACCCACCACTGACATTAATCTTTTACAATATCTTCAAACCCAACCCCATAGAATTGCAGTATCCTGCTCTGCTGTACCCAATATTACATTGAATCTCAGTTACAGGCCTCAACCACTGTTCGTCACAAAATCCCGATCACACAGTCACACATACCTAGACACCTTGACCCTCTCCACACAAATTCTCCAACTGTTGCATTATCGCAGGCACTTACAATCACTCACTTTCCCCTGACTTTCCACTACTACCAGAAGGAGTCACAGAACAATATGGAGGCAGGACTACAAGGAGTGGAGAAGTGACAGGTGGGTTTGTGGTTGTTGCTGTGTATTAGCTTAACAATACTTCTTTGCGTTCACGTTGTAATAAGATGAGTGGTAGTCATGGAGCTTAGCAATTGTCAAATCATTCTTAAGTACCAGTACATATCCTACAGCACTCATGAGAGGGTCTGGATGAAGTTTGCATGGTAAGTGGGAACCTGCTATTTTCTGTTGCCTCCTCCTCTAATTACGATGCACAGAAAAGGCGGCAATAGCCAATTATATCCTGTAGTAAAAAATGAGTTGCTGCAAGATTGTTTACATCCTGGAATGGGCAGGCAAGAACAGGGCTATTATGGGTTCTGAGAAGCTAATTACAAGGGTATAACAACTGCACTGCTTGCTGTTTATGCACATCAAGTTGGTTCCCATTAACCAATCAGTACAGGTATCTGTTGCTAGATAGTTATGATTAGCCAATGGAAAACCTTTCAGAATAACAGTGGGTAGCCAGTGACTTTTTGGATCATTTTGCAGCACAAGATAATGCAGGCAGCTTGACATGTGTTTTCCCATATTTGGAAATAAGGGACTTCACCCCTTTTTCTAGTTTGCCTGCAAAGCAGTTCTGGTGTTTCTGTGACCATGATCCACTCTTTTCGCACAAAAACAGGTTTTATAATTTTTGCAAAAGTGTTCACCCAGTAATATTCTGAGATTATCCTGGCATAGCACCTCCATCTTGAAATCAGTATGGGACCATCGTGGAGTAAAACAACTACATCGAGGAGTTAAGAGGGCACCACCCTGAAGTAGTAACAACCTCTTCCCGAAATCATCATGCTTCATTCTAGAGTAATAAAACCTCATCCTAAAGTCATCAGGGAGTAATCCTGGTGTAGTAACACTCCATCCTGAAGTCATGCTGAGATCATCCTATTATAATCCTGAAGCAATACTAGCGTACCCTGAAGTCATCAGGGGATCATCCTGGAATAGTAAAAGATCATCACAGGCTTTCCACTGAAGTAATCAGAAGGTCATCCTACAGTAGTAAATGATCATCACCTTGAAGTCATCACAACACCATCCTACTGTAGTTTTTCTGATGACTCTAGAGTCTTCTCATTTAAATATTTCGCCCTATAGGCATACTTCAGGATGGCCTGTGATGACTTCACCAGTTAATTACAGGAATAGCCCAGCTGAAGTCATCAAATGACTTCAGAATGACTCCAGGAAGATCTTCCTTTTTGACTAGGGGGAATGCGAAATGCAATTGTAATAAAATTAAAAGTACCTTTATAAGTAGAGGAGGACAGCAAACGAGTGTGAGGGGGGATGTGTCTGCAATTCTTACAATTTTCTGAACCTTAATACCTGTTGAACATAATATATTATTTCAGCTAAGTGTACAGTCCTCTGTGGCCCTGTGCAAGGATCAGAAGACATGATCAAGTGGCTAATGCACAGTACTAGGAACGCAGACATCATGCTTCCGCTCTCTGTGTTCAATCATATGATTGTGAACAAATATCTTTATGAGACTGTGCCTCACTGTAGAAATACAAACCTGTTGAAATATGGCGAGTGTAGAGTTGAAGCCAAGAGTAGCCTTGAATGGTCACAGTTTTATGTTGCATCCCCTTCGCGTATGATCAGCATTGTATATGCATATGAGGGGCGTATGACATGTGTCAATTAACCACATGCGAGTTCATCATGTTATTCCAGCAATTACCTCGTGACCTGGTTGTTATTAGAAACTGGCACACAGTTAACTGGAAAACATTTATGTTTCATGGCTACTATGCTATGCCTTGAAAGTAGTTTTTTAGCACAAGTGTATGTGAGACCGAAGCTTTGTGCACCAGACCATGAAGTGATTGTACATGAGTGGAATACTGAATTAATACACGTGAAACACTGAACGGTGGTGGGAGGGATGGGCAGGCCACAAGCTGAAATGCACAATTCAAGGCTTAAAGAAAGAAAATAATAGTATGGACGAGCAAGCAGAGAAGGGGCATTCAGCGACGGGAGTGAAGTGGTGAGTGGGACGGCAAGCCACGAACTGAAATGCGGAATGTGATGCAAATAAAAATAAAAGTACCTTTAAAAATGGAGGTGAACAATGAATGAGCACAAAGGAGGAAGCACGGAAGAGGCTGCAAGGGCACGGACGGGGAGAGGCGGCAGGCCTGCAGATGTATTGAGTGCTCGTTGGTAAATAATAAAAAAAAGTACCTGCAGAGTAAGTAGTCAGAGAAAGTACACTGAACAGTAGCCAGCGGCAGTAACTAGAAGGAGTACTTGGTCCAGGATCCAGCATCAGCATGGACTGCAAAAGCAGAACAGGAAGAAAAACAAATGACAATCTGGCCAATCGGAAGCAAGTATATTGGAGGTACGTTGAAATCCACAAATGATAAGTTCACGTAAGTAAGGGGCAGGCTCTAAGCCCCTTTTAAGATTTTTTTTTTAATTCAATAGACTTTGCAAGCATAGTGCAAGTGCTGTGCAGGGGAAACCTAAAAGGAATACATCAGAACAGGCTGGGCCACAGAAGAGCTATACAAGAAAATTCTAAGTAAAGGCACAAAGATGGAGGATTGGGGGATAATCATGAACCAGCAGTTCGAACTAAATATCCTCATTTCCTAAAATATACTCCGACTCACCACGAGGAGCATATAAGACACAGGGCCCTGACACACTTGGCAGCCTTAAAATGACTGGACGCAGCCTCTCTAAATGAAATCAGCAACTTGACGGTTTCCCTTAAATGAGAACCACCAAAATATCAGACAAGTTAGCTTTCCAGGCTACCTGAATGCAGAAGTTCAACAAGCACCATTTTCCTGATGAGAAAGAGAGCCACAAGATGGTCAGTGGAGTTCCCCTGGTCGTTTACTCCTGAAATACTGCAGCTTGGGTCCGCCAACATAATGAAAATAATGGCAACTTCAACGCTTTTCTCAATGTCTATCTGTCTTCAGGAAACCTGGAAAACATTGGAGATCACAATGCAAAATTACATCAGTATAGATGTCCCAGCAATTAAAGGTGAAGCAGAGGCCTCCCAATATTTTTAAAGCATAACCAGGATGAAACAGCTACCAAGTTATCGCAAACATAAGAAACTTACTGGCTGTCAGAATAATGTGAACCGTGTGTGCGGTTAAGTGTGATTAATGTCTACATCCCCTACTCCCCACTTTTAACAGCTAGAGGTATGATCTAAATGTGCAGCTAAAACAGGTAAAACTGTGATTGATTCAAATAAAAACTTGACAGTGTTATTAACACGTGACTTTAATTACTCATTGCTTCACCAAGAAGAGGATTCAGCACACAATCCTTCCCCAGATAATGTTGTTCAAAGTGCAATTTTCAGCAAGAAGCAATTAGCAAAGCTAATTTGTGCCACCTTAGCAGATACGGACTTTCATCCTTTAAATGGGATATTTGTCAAGGACCAACCAGCCCAGGTCACCTTCTGCATGGGGGAGGTAAAATTAGCAATCAACTATACAGTTACATCTTTAGCAGACTTACAGAAGGTAATAGACTTTCACACATACCGAAACCTGGAAGTGACCATAATCCTCAGCATGTAACATTAAGTAAATACATCAAAGAGCTCACCTGGGATAAAACATTAGTGGGTGAGCTAGCAGTATTAAAAGCCAGGAAAAAAATATATGGTACTGTTCTCTGCATAACCATCTACAAGAAATATGGAGTCAACTTTTTTATACGTGTCACGTGAAAAAAGCAGTAGAGATGACAGCCAGGCTGACACTGGACATTCAAAAGTGCACTGATCATATAAGAGGCATACTTATCATCAAAACCTCACATTCCTTCCACCTCCAAGAAGCAGCTAAGGCCATCTCAGGCAAAAAGACTCAAAAATAAAAAAAAATAGCAAGAAGACAACTAAGAGGCATATATGAGATGGTCTCCACCCTGGAGAACTCCCAAGCCATAAAACAGGTAGAACAATAGCAGAAGACAGAAATCTATAATATTAAGAGAAAACATGAAGGGCCTGATTACGAGTTTGGTGGTCAGAAAACCCGATTGCCAAAACCATGATGAGGAGACCGCCATCGAGGTAGCGGTCTCCCCCTGGCTCTATTACAACTTTCCCACAGGGCTGGTGGGCAGGAATCAAGGTTCCTGCCCATCAGCCCAGTGGGAAAGGTGCAGCAGCATTGTTCCCCGCTCATAACTGAGCTGGCGGCAATGCTGCTGCATGCATGGGCAGTGTAGGGGCCCCATGGCCCCCTGCACTTGTTCTCTGCCAGCCTTTTTAGGGTGGTGGAACAGCCATGAAAAGGCTGGTGGAGAACAAGGCTGTAATCAGTAGGACGGCACTGACTTTAGCACTGCCCTGCCTGATTACAACCAGGACCGCCATCAGACCGCAGGATCACTGATCTTGGCGGGGACGGTGGTAGGTTGGCATGTCTGCCCGCCATCCTCGTAATGTGGCAGTCAGACCACCACAGCCCTGGCGGTCTGACTGCCACTGCAAGGCTGTCAGTCTTCAGACCATAAGCCTCGTAATAAGGCCCCAAGATATCCTATGTATCTAATTGCTAAACGTAATCTGCACAAAAAATGCATGGAAATTGTGGCGGTTAGTTGGGCTGGGATCCAAATCGATTAGATCATGAGATACTATCATATTCCATATACGATCTGGAAAGAATACCTAGAAATGCTTATGGAGGTCCAATATTAAATCCATCATTGGACGACAATACTGGAGGTCGAATTAGTTATCTCAATCACCCGAGAAGGGCAAACGGCTCATTTCTCAATTTAACATCTCGAGAGCTCCTGTCCCATATGGCCTTCCCATGACAATGATCAAGACAGACTCTGGAACGTGCTGGTGGCTATCCTGATTAACTCAGTGTTATACGCAGTGCAAGTTCTTTCATCCTGGAAGGTCTCCATTATTCAACCAATTTACAAGCGAGGCCCCCAGACATTCTCCGAAGAGTTACAGGTTGATTGCTCTGCTTGATGCTGAAGGTAAAATCTTTGCTAAGCACTTAGTAACGTTCCTTAAAAAATAGACTGTTGCAGCCGGAGATTAACATTCCACCAATCTGGCCTCCGAAGAAATTGCCCTACCACTGACAACATCATGGTTCTCACCATTTTTGCCCAGACACCGGTAAGCATTAAAGGCAAAACCTATTTGAATGTTTCATCGACTTTTCAACTGCTTTCAATAGAGTAAATAGAGATAAAGTATGGGCTAAATTGGAGGAGAGGGGAATTGAGAACAGTCTGCTAAACCTTCTAATAGATTTGTGCAGTGACACATGGGTGAGACTGAAACTCCCACAGTAGAGGAATGTCAGGACCGGAGGCTCCGATCTCTTAAAATAGCATCCAATCAAATACAAGTAAACAGAAAAACTACACATCTCATGATGCTTCACCCAATGTCACATGGTCCAATCACCAAACATGACCTCTGCCCATAATATTCTTGACCCTCGACGTCACTTCCTCTTTCTTTGCTGCTTCGCAGCAGATAAGTAACCCATATTTATTCTCTCGTAATTGTGTGACTTTTTTAATTGTATTTAGAATTGTTTATACTGTTATTCCTGGCGTCGCGATTTAGCTCGCTCTATTTATGTTTATAGTGCGTTTCACGCTATCTGTTTTCGGACCTTTTATCCAAGTTTATGCCCGTTTATATGTGGAGTGGGAGCCGGGGCAGAGCTGCGTGTGCTCCACGCAGTCTCTTTTCCTTCTTTATTGAAGACGCGCGCGCGCTCACGTCCTGTAACGAGCGGATCTTCTCTTGAAACCGGCTTGTTCGGAGTGCAGCACGCGTGTGTGCCTCTGTCGTTTCCTCTTTACCTCGTTTGTGCCCCAAGATGCCCCACTATTCCCAAAAGTAGTGAGGGTTGTAAAACTCATACGAGGCTTCTGCCTAGAGTGCTGTTTTTCAGGCAGCTCCCTCCACGCTTTAATTGGGCTCTAATTCTTTTGCCTGATTAGGGGTTTTTGCACTCCCCCCTGATGTTCAAGAAATAAAAGACTGCAAAAAATACTTTAAAGTATTTGTATAATTTTTCTTCAAATTCTTGGTTAGTTATATTATCCCAGTTTATTTCATGGCTCAGTGGGATGACCAAGAGGCAGAATATTACACAGAAGAGCTGGGGAACCAGCTGGAGGTTAATTTAGTAGAAGCCCTTGATACTAGGGTTCAGCATTCAGTGAATGATGCCCTAGTGAGAGCTTTGGGACCTTTTTCAGGTCAACTTTTTGATTACACTCGTTCCCAGGGTTGGGTGCAAGTCCAACAACCCCAACCTGAGGGAAAAAAGGCCAAAGCTAAGGCAAAAAATTTAGAGGAGTCTCATGCGGAGGTTAGTGGACTTCATGCTGATGCCTTCGAGAAACTTCGCAAGAAGCGTAGTGGGGAACATAATTATAGTTCTAAAGATGTATCTTTTTCCCCTTCTTCCTCTGATAAAGATTCCTCCTCCGAGGATTCGGATGACTCAGATACCGGGATTCCCATTAAGAAAGCAAAAAAGTATATTCCTCCTTATCAAGTTTTGGACTTTGACCCCACAGAAATTATGCACCCAAGAGCTTCCAATTGGGTTCCTCCTCCTGAAGTGGCCCAATATGTTCAATCTAACCTCAGGAAGAGCTTCAATAAAGAGGTACGTTCTCGGTTGAGAGCGGAATGTCCCAGACCAGACCTTGAGGGTAAAGTTGCTGATACACCAGATATAGACCCCACGATGTTCACCTTTATGAGGAAATTTGCTAAAGATCCTAAAAAAGGTTTGGATAGGTCATGGTGTAATTGCCAGGACAAACTTTTAGACCTGTCCGGTCCCTTGACTAAGATTCTTGAAATGGCTTACATGGCTAAAGAATCAGTGTCGCCTGTAGACAATGATATCCTTATTGGTTGGGCTCAACGAGCCATTTGTCAACCAGGAAACTCTAATTGCGCTATTTCTTCAGAGCGTAGAAAACCTATTTTGATGCGCATCGATCCTAAGCTCTCGGATCTAGCAACTTCAGAAGCAGGACCTTCCGCCGAGGGACTCCTTTTTGGCTCCTCCTTTATTAAGGATCTGGCCAAGTTTTGCTCCACTTTTTCCTCACTAGACAAAGCACAGATGTCTCTCAAAAAAGTGTTTAGACAAGGCCTTTTTGTCAGGGCCGGTAGTTACGGAGTACGCATGGCCGCCCGAGGAACACACAATAGTCCCCAGAACTATTACCCCAGAGGCAGAGGAGGATGGTATGGTGAAGAAGATTACACCTTCTATCCCACTCTTCACAGAGGTGGACGTCCTCGCTACTGCAGAGGTCCAGGTAGAGGACAACAAGGAGCCATTCAGGACACAAATTTTGCAGGTGAGCATCATTCATTTTTCTCAGGTTACTCTTGGGGGCAGAGTGGCTTTTTTCTAGAAAATTGGAAAAAGATCACCGGAGATCCTTGGATCTTCCAAACGGTCGGGGGTTTTCGCCTAGAGTTTATCAGTACTCCCATACAGCACAATCCACCTCCCCAGATGTGTTTTTCCGTAGAAAATCAAGTTTTTATAGACAAAGAGGTGCAAGCGTTATTAGGTAAAGGCGCCGTACAATTTTCCTCCCCTCACCCTTATGGTTTTCTCAGTCCTATTTTTGTGGTAGACAAAAAAGGAGGAGGACACTGTCTTGTCCTAATCTTAAAGGAATTCAACCATTGGATGCTGTACAGACATTTCAAGATGGAGGGCATCCACATGCTGAGAGACATTCTGTTAGAAGGAGACTGGATGGTTCACCTGGACCTAAAGGATGCTTATCTGTCGATTCCAATTTTTCCCCCTCACAGGAGATTTCTTCAATTTCAATGGAAAGGCCAGTATCTGGAGTTTGATGCTCTCCCGTTCGGCCTGTCATCAGCCCCCTGGTGCTTCACGAAGTTACTGAGGCCTGTGATGGAATGGCTGAGATCCAAAGGAGACCGTCTGATAGTTTATCTAGATGATATTCTGCTGATGGCTCAGTCCCCCCAAGTCCTTCTGTCTCCTTTGAACTGGACCATCAGTCTTCTGCAGGATTTAGGTAGCTTGGAACGGCAGAGCGATTTTCGGGCCTCACCCAGAAGTAGTGATCGAATCCGATGCCAGTTGTTGGGGGTGGGGAGCCCGTTGCAATTCCCTGGTGACAGGAGGCAGATGGTCGGGATGGGAACAAACCTTGCATATCAATTGCCTGGAAATTCTTGCGGGTTCTTTCGCAATAAAGAGTCTTTCCCCTCAGAAGACAGATTGTTGCATACTTTTACGAATGGACAATGTCTCAGCAATGAGATATGTCAACAAACTGGGGGGGACAAAATCCAGAATTTTGGCAGAGATTGCCAAGGATTTTTGGCATTATTGTCTGACACAGCGCCTAGTGGTTATAGCGGAATATCTACCGGGAGATCAGAACACAGTAGCAGACTGGAATTCCAGATACCTGACAGATTCCAGCGACTGGAAACTAGATCCAATGATTTTCTCTCAGATAATCAAGGAATGGGGCAGTTGCGAGGTGGACCTATTTGCCTCTCGTCTCAACTGTCAGATTCCGAAATTCTACAGTTGGCGCCCAGACCCTTGTGCATTGAAGACAGATGCATTTCTCCAGGACTGGTCTCAGTTTCGGGGTTATGCTTTTCCACCGTTTCTGATGATTGCCAGGGTTTTGTCTCAGGTTTGGAGACAGAAAACAGAGATTATTCTAGTGACGCCCTTCTGGAGAGCACAACCTTGGTTCCCAATAGCTCTGCATTTAACTTGTGCCTCTCCTCTTCTCATTCCTCCTCGTCGGAATCTTCTTCTGAACCCGGAAGGCCTTCAACATCCAATGATCTCGTCAGGGAAGTTGACTCTGTTAGCTTGGTTGATTTCAGGTCAATATGGAGTACCCCAGGTATTTTGCAACAAGCTGCTGATTACATCAAACAGTCCTGGGCCGGTAGTACCCATAAAAGATATGAATCAGCCTGGCGCAGATGGAATAGTTGGTGTGATGGAAGAGGTGCCAATCCGATGGAAACACATATTGAGCTGATCATTAACTTCCTAGCAGAGTTAGCAAGCTCAGGTTTAGCATATCGGACGATCAATAAGTTTAGATCAGCCATTTCGGCGGGGCATATACATATTGAAGGTAAACCAGTAGGAGAATACTCTTTAATTTGTAAATTACTGAGGGGTACACGTCTCTCTAAACCTCCTCAAGCAAAATATTCAGTGTTATGGGATGTAAATGTTATTTTTACATTTTTAGATTCTTGGCCTGCAAATACGTATTTGTCTCGCAAACAGCTTTCAGCAAAATTGACCATGCTTTTATGTCTCATTTCTTGTAAGAGAGTGTTGGATGTTAGAGCACTAGATTTAGCTGGTAGAGTTTATTCCCCAGAGGGAGTTACCTTTACGGTGACAAGAAGGACTAAAACAAATTACAGGTCAGTATCGTATCCAGTGTATTCTGCCAATTCTAAGTTATGTATTGTTCAATGTTTAAAGGAACATGAAGTTATTACGGAAGAGTTTAGACATGATGTTAAAGGGCAATTATTAATTTCTTTGCAAAAGCCTTTTAAACCAGTCACTTCAGCTACTATAGCTAGATGGATGAGATGGTTAATGAATGAAGCGGGTATTGATACCAATCTATTTGGAGCTCATTCGGCTAGAGGAGCTATGGCCTCTAAATCATATGCTCTGGGTTCCCGTTTGGAAGACATTATGAAGGCTGCAGATTGGTCTACTGAAAATACTTTTCGTAAGTTTTACCACAAACCTGTGTTGGATGTAGCCTCTGTAGTAATTGAACAGCTTTAAACTAGCATAATCGGAGCCTCCGGTCCTGACATAGAATAAAAAAGTTTCTAGCTTACGCGTCAGGAATTTTCAATTCTATTACGGGCACGGAGGTGAGGATTATCCCACCCATAGAACATTTGTTATTGAATAAATACTTAATGGTTAAAGTTGTTGAAGTATTATTAACCTTACCCTCCCGTTTTCTTTGTCATTTATCTGAATGTCAATTTAGTGAAATCTATTTGGTTTATTTGGATATTACCTATCTGTTTATTTTATAGGTTCTGATCAGAAGAACTCGTGAATTATTACAAAGTTTCATTCATAAGCTACTTCAAGGGCTGTTTTCCCTTCAAGTTGGAGTCTTCGAGTTCTCGTTACCCGGTGGGAGTGGATGTTCATGACTCCTGAAATACTAGCCTGATGTAAGAAGTTTCTTTTCCATTTTGAACTGTATCTGATTTGATCAAAGAAAGAGGAAGTTACATGAGGGTCAAGAATATTATGGACAGAGGTCATGTTTGGTGATTGGACCATGTGACATTGGGTGAAGCATCATGGGATGTGTAGTTTTTCTGTTTACTTGTATTTGATTGGCTGCTATTTTAAGACAGTAAAGAAAGAGATAGCATAATCCTCACCTCCGTGTCCTTAATAAATTTGAAAATTCTTGACGCGTAAGCTAGGAAAACATTTATCCACACTTACTGGCTGCATCCTAGCCCCGCTGCTGTTTAATTTATAGATCTCCGACCTTATCGAGGTATACCAAAAGTTGAGGGTGTTTCCCCCAACTAGGAAGCACCAAAATATAATATCTGGCTTATGCCAGCTATGTCATCATGTTATCAACTACGCAGATGGTTATGTAAAAACAGCTGTCCAATTCACACGCATATAACCTGGATAACAACTTACTAATGATGATTGTAAACCTCCCGTTATACCTGGTTCATAGGGCAGGATCAAATCGAAAAGGTGTCTGCCTAGTCATACCTTGGGATGGTATTTAATAACAAACTAAACTGGAAAGCCGACATGGAATATTTACAACAGAAGCGGGTGGTTGGCTCCGGAGCTACAGCAAAATACGGAGGGAATGCCATTGACACTTGTGACAGTTACTAAAGCAAATCTGATTCTAGCCTGCAGTTATGGAGCCACTTGCTGGCTGCTGCAAACTATCAGGAGAACAGAAACTGAATTTATGGGCGGGATAAGTAAGATTTTCAAACTACCGAAAGCTAATCCGCAATGTTTAATCAGGTTCGAACTGGGCCTAACGTTGATTATGGCCCAGACAGCTATCAATTGTACCAATTATTGTACAGACAGCAAGGGGGCGACCAATAACACTTTAAGATTTTTTATTAATAAAAAGCTGTCCAAATCACAGAGAGACCCTCCAGTGGCAGAATCTTGCGTGAAGAATCTCCTGTTTAAACATAACTAGCATACTTAAACACATTTTTTAAAATGACCAAGGCCTCTTGGAAGCTGTTACGGGGTGTACCCCCGTTATTGCTGGGTGGGGCAGCGCAGCACACAAGTACAAGGTGCAGCGCCACAGAATACACAGGACACCAGACACACGGCAGTCCAAACATTAACTTCCTGGCGGGAAGTTCCCATGCTTTATTTACCGTGATGTCACGGTCAGACCCAAACAGTCATTACCTTGTAGGGGTTCACTACTGATAACCCCTTCATTTAATGTGCAACATGAGATGCCCCAGTTCTCCCCAAACAAAACATTCCTCCTCAACCAAGAAACAAAACACTAAAAACATAAGGCACATCATAGATACTCTATCAGGATTTTTTTTGACAAAAACAAAACGAGGGGAAGAGAGAGAAAAGAACAGACAGACATATACAACTTCCAACAGTGCAAATGAGTTCCCCTGAGGGTCTATTCTTGAATAAAATCTTTGAGCCAAGATAATGCCACTGGATTGGGGCAAAGACTGTATTTAGTTCTCCTGGAATGCAGACCTATCCCGATGCTCCTGGTAGTCGGCTTACAGGCCACTGCAGGATGCTGGAACAGTTCTTCACTCAGTGGTTTCATTGCTAGCCATCGACCGCTCATCAGAGGGTGGGGGATCTGAAAGAGACTCTTTAGGGAGGTTAGGGCCCATATTTATACTTTTTGACGCTAAACTGCGCTAACGCAGTTTAGCGTCAAAAAATTTAGCGCCGTCTAACGCCATTCTGAAGCGCCATGCGGGCGCCGTATTTATGGAATGGCGTTAGCCGGCGCTAGCAGACCGGCGCTGCCTGGTGTGCGTGGAAAAAAACCACGTAGACCAGGCAGCGCCGGCGTAGGGGGAAAATGGCGTTAGGGCGTCTTAAAATGGGGCAAGTCAGGTTGAGGCAAAAAAATCGCCTCAACCCGATTTGCGCCATTTTTTTCGACGCCCAGACGCCATTTAAATGACTCCTGTCTTAGTAAAGACAGGAGTCATGCCCCCTTGCCCAATGGCCATGCCCAGGGGACTTATGTCCCCTGGGCATGGTCATTGGGCATAGTGGCATGTAGGGGGGCACAAATAAGGCCCCCCTATGCCACCAATTTTTTTTTAAAAAAATGATACTTACCTGAACTTACCTGAATGTCCCTGGGATGGGTCCCTCCATCCTTGGGTGTCCTCCTGGGGTGGGCAAGGGTGGCAGGGGGGGTCCCTGGGGGCATGGGAGGGCACCTGTGGGCTCATTTTGAGCCCACAGCCCCCTTAACGCCTACCCTGACCCAGGCGTTAAAAAGTGGCGCAAATGCGGGGTTTTTTGCCCCGCCCACTCCCGGGCGTGATTTTTGCCCGGGAGTATAAATACGACGCATTTGCGTCGCCGTCATTTTTTTAGACGGGAACGCCTTCCTTGCATCTCATTAACGCAAGGAAGGCGTTCACGCAAAAAAATGACGCTATTTGCCCATACTTTGGCGCTAGACGCGTCTAACGCCAAAGTATAAATATGGCGTTAGTTTTGCGCCGAATTTGCGTCGAAAAAAACGACGCTAATTCGGCGCAAACGGAGTATAAATACGGGCCTAGGTTCACTATCCACCTCAGTGGTTATTTCCAGCAGCGAAGAACCTCCAGGTTTGAGTTGTTGGTCAGACGGCCTGTAATGTTTGAAGAACATCACATCCCTTGTAATTGTCTCTGTTCCTGTGGCGGCAGTGATCATCATGCCTTTCACTAAAGCCACCCTCCATGGGGAAGGTTTGAATGGTAGATAGAACTTGCTTCCACAATGTCAGTCTCTGATCAGAACCAAGGTGGTCATTATGACATTGGCGGTCAGGTTACTGCCACACCGGTGATGGCGGTAGTACCCTCCCCATGCCGGCGGTAATGACTGCCAAATAATGACCATTGCGGTGATCCCTCCCATAGACAGCGAATGTACTACACCAGCCGCCAGCACGGTACGAACACTGAACACGCGGTAGTGACCTACAGGCAGGCGGAAGACATGGATCCGCCCACCATATTTTGACATAGCACACGCCAGGATTTCCGGGGCGGTAGCAACAACAACAAAAGCCTGGCAGAACCACATCATGTAAAAGGAGACACTCACCTTCAGGGACACAGAGGAGTCCACGGCTGCCATGGAACCAAAACTGCATGCCTTCCCGATGCTGTACCATGTCATGGGCATCCTGGAGCACCAACGCCGACAAAGACGACTGGTGAGTACAGTCGCCTAGCACACAAGGGAGGGAGAGAGGGGGGAGAGTGACACACATGCGCACAACACACACCATACACATACACCACACAGCCAGAACCAGCTGCAGAGTAAATACACAGTAAAAAGGACCAGGAGCAAAGAAGGCCAGGACACATACCTCTGTTCCAACCACTGTAATCATGTTGGATGAAAATTCAAATTCAAAGCACATATAACTGTATATGTACATGCAGGCCTAAAGGCCAGTTCAAAGTCACTAATGCCCACAGGACAACGTCCAAGCTCCAACTTGACTCCTGACAACATTGAGACTCCACTGTTCAGGGGCATCATGTTGGAAATGGGCAGGCATCTCAGGGAGCAGGGGGTAGTTGGGGTGGGTGGGGGTGCATCTCATTGTGAGAGGACTCATAGCCCACTGGTTCTGGAGGGGCTCCTTGCTCACTGGATACTGAGGGGGCTCCTTGCCCACTGGTTCTGGAGGGGACCCTTGCCCACTGGATACTGAGGGGGCTCCTTGCCCACTGATTCTGGAGGGACCCTTGCCCACTGGATACTGTGGAGGCTCATTGCCCACTGAATACTGAGGGGGTTCCTTGCCCAATGGATATCAAGGGGGTTCCTTGCCCACTGGTTCTGGAGGGGACCCTTGCCCACTGGTTACTGAGTGGCATCCTTGGCCACTGGCTCTGGAGGGCTGTCCTTGGCCACTGGTTCTGGAGGGGTGTCCTTGGCCACCGGTTCTTGAGGGGTGTTCTTGGTCACTGGTTCTTGAGGGGTGCCCTTGGCCACTGATTTTTGAGGGGTGTCCTTGGTCACTGGTTCTTGAGGGGTGTCCTTGGCCACTGGTTCTTGATGGGTTTCCTTGGCCACTGGTTCTGGAGGGATGTCCTTGGGCTATGTTGGGGCCTCCTTGGGCTTTGTCTTTGTTGGGGCCTCTTTGGGCTTTGTTTTTTAGGGGCCTCCTTGGGCTTAGATTTTGTTAGGGCCTCCTTGGGCTTAGTTTTTGTTGGCGACTCCTTGGGTTTGTTTTGTTGAGGCCTCCTTGGGATTTGTGTTCGTAGGGGCCTCCTTGGGCTTTGTTTTTGTTGGGGCCTCCTTGGGCTTTGTTTTTGTTGGGCCCTCCTTGGACTCTGTTTTTGTAGGGGCCTCCTTGGGCTTTGTTTTTGTAGGGACGTCATTGGCCTTGGTCTTGTGAGGGGTCTCCTTGGCCCTAGGTTTTGGAGGTGGCTCCATTCTCTTTGTTGCCTGTTTGGTAGGGGGCAGCACTTTAGCCCTCAGTTTTGTGGGCAGAGGAGTGTCCTTGGGGGGTGGTGGGCAGCGTCACACTCATGTGCCCCTTAGTGGCTGCTGGAGACTTTGTGGATGGCACAGTGTCAGAGTGTGTGCTTGAGGTACTGTCCTGGGGGGTGGGACCTTCCTCTTATGGGGAGGAGGGGGAGCAGAGGGGAAGGGAAGAGGTCAAGGTGGGCAAGGAAAAGCTTCTTAGGGTCAATTGGGCAGGATGTGGGAAGAGCGATGGGAGTGGAGGTAGAGGGACTGCTTATAGGAGGAGGAGGTGTGCTGGGCTTGGGTGCAGGTGCATGGACCCCATGTGTGTGTGTGTGTGAGGTGGATGGCTGTTGGGGGTCTGAGTGCGAGCGTTTGTGTGTCTTTGGAGGGGGCAGACAGGGTGGGGAGGACAAAAAGGACATATGCATGGATGTTGTGCTGGTGTCTGCAAGTGAGGTGGGTATGCTGCATGATGTGGAGATGTTGGTGGTGGACTGCGCATGAGGTGTGTGGGGTGCAAGTCTGCGGGTCTGCTGTTGTGGTAAGGTGGGCAAGTCTGTGTAGGTGGCAGGTTCAGGGACCGTTGATGCAGTGCATGCAGGTGTGAGTGTGGATGTGACTGTGAGGGTGGAGGAGGAGGGGAGACAGTGGGTGATGTTGTGTGTGCATCTTTGTGTTGAGTGCTTGTGGACTGAAGTGTGCTGCCTGTGTTTGCCTGTGCAAGTCTTGTGTGATGTTTTGTGTGCATGCTTGTCTGAATGTGTGGGTGGGATGGGTTGGGGGTGAGGAGATGGGGACTGGGAAGTGGTAGTTGGAGGGGGGACGAAAGAAACAGGCACACTGCCTGCCGTCAGTAAAGAGTCCAGAGCCTGAAACAATCTCTGTAGGGCCGCCAAGCCACCGTGAATGCCCTCCAGGAAGGCATTGCATTGCTGCATCTGGGATGCCAGCCCCTGGATGGGATTCACAATGGTTGACTGCCCTACAGAGATGGATCTCAGGAGGTCAATAGCCTCCTCACAGAGGGCAGCAGGGCTGACTGGGGCAGGGCCAGAGGTGCCTGAGGCAAAGGAGATGCCCCCCCCCTCCTGGGTGAGCGGGCACGGGCAACTCAGTGGGGGACTACTGGGAGAGCGGTGCTGGTACATGTAGCTGGGGACGTATCAGAGGGTTCCGCCACCACCAGGGAGCTCCCATTGGAGTATGAATCAGAGTCAGTGATGTCACCTCCTGTCCCCTCTGTCCAACTTGTCCCTTCGGCGTTGGTAGATTCTGCCTCCTGGGTCCCGTGAGCTGCAGCTCCCTCACTCACCAGTGCCCCTGCTCCTTCACCAGATGATACTAATTCACACATGGACAGGATGACAAAAGGAGAGAGAGGGGGAGAAAGAAAGGGAGCACAGGGTCAATCACAGCACCAACAGCACAGATGGCATACAGTTCACTGTCACACACTGAGACTAAGAATGGGCAGTATGAACAACACTGGCATTCCATTGGCTAAGTACCATGGCAGGTAGGAGCCAAACACTGCCAGATACACACCCACTGGGACCAACTAAGCCCTGTCTGCCCTGGAACGCCAGCTAACTAGCTATAAAAAACATGCATTTTACCATATTTACCTAAGCTGGACCATGCAGCAATGTTTAAACTGGCATATTGGGGCATCCACTGACTAGTACCCTGCACCCAAATCTCATGCCAGGCAACAGGGATGTACTCACCCCCTTGTGGCTGCTGTAATGCCATCAAGAGCCCAACTTATGATTGGCCACCACCAGTATGTGGGCCATCAGTGCGGTCAGGTTCCGACGGGCACCCCTCCCTCATTGGGAGGCTGTACCCAGTTGGGCCTCCGTGGTCTTCCGGGACCAGCGTCTCAGGTCCTCCCACCGTTTCCTGCAGTGGGTGCTCCGCCTACTGTAGCCCTTGGGGATAGCACACCACAACCCCTTCTTCTGATGGGCGCTGACCTGCAGAAGAAAAACAGTGAGACACCATGAACAAGACAATCCAGCCTCTAACACATATGGCCTACAAACTGCATTAGCCCCTAATCAGGCACACATATGACCCATACCCCTGCATTAACTCTGCCACCAGTCATACCCCCCAATGACACACTGCTGGCACACTCATACATCTCCATGCAACCATGTCACATTCAACATACCCATGATGTACTCACCTGTTGATCTGGAGGCACATACAACTGCCCATACAAGGGTAGGATCCCATCCATGAGCCTTTCAAACTCTTCTGACGTGAAGTCTGGGCCCTTTCCCATAGCAGGTTACAGACACAGGTCGCAGCAGCACACGCAGTGGAGATTTCTTCCTGTGGAAAGTCAATAATCAAGTGAAGTGATAGAAAGAAAATGTCAATCACATCCGCGGAAGTGAACACCATCGCCGCCAGCGTTGATCATCATTGGTTCCCATACTCCATACAGGGCCATGGTAGCCAATGAGGAATTGCACAGCAGTGCAGACCGCCTTCCACCATGACGCAAACGCCGGCGGAGTGAGGTCACTTCCACCTGTCCCTGCATGCATGACAGGCGGTTGCCATTTTCTAATGCTAGTACACATGTACAGATTTAAAAGTACGTCATTGTAGTCAAATGTACTCACCTATGCAATTCCATTGTCCAACATACAAGCATGCTCTGTGTGCACTGCTGTAGTGAGTACACAGTTCCTGTTGTCACTCCCTTTTTACTTTTGGGTCCCTTAGGTACCAACCACTGCAGAGGAATAGGATGAAAAGGCAAGCACCTATCCACAGACCCCTTGTGGACTTAGCTACACTGGATGACCGGCACATCATACTCACCTATCGTCTGGACAGGGCCACAATCACAGAGCTGTGTGACCAACTGGAGCCTGATCTCCTACCTGTTACCCCTTGCACCACAGTAATATCCCCTCTTGTGCAGGTACTCACAGTGCTCCATTTCCTGGCAACTGGTTCTTTCCAGGGGACAGTGGGCTTGGCTTCAGGAATGTCACAGGCAATTTTCTTTATTGTGCTTGCAAGGGTTTTTTCTGCCATGCTCAAACACATGTGCTGCTACATCGCATTCCCCCAGGCAGATGATTTACCCCCTGTGAAGGGTGTAGTCTATGCGATGGGACATATACCACATGTAATTGGGGCCATTTATGGGACCCATATTGCCTTAGTCTCCCTCAGGGCCAATGAACAGGTGTACAAGAATCGGAAGAGTTTCCACTCACTCAATGTCCAGATGGTGTGCCTTGGTGGCCAGTACGCCTCCTACGTCACAGCCAAGTATCCTGGGTCGGTGCATGATGCCTTTGTCCTGAGGAATAGCAGTGTCCCACAACTGATGGCACAACTACAGAGGCACAGAGTGTGGCTTATAGGTGACCCTGAATCCCCACCCAATGTATGTCAGTGTATGCCTTCAGGAGTCAGATCCCATGCCATTGTGCATGACTAATGTGTGTCCCTCACTTCCTGCAGGTGATTCCGGCTACCCAAACCTGTCCTGGCTCCTGTCCCATGTCTCCTGTTAGGAATCTGAGCAGAGATGCTGAGAATAGGTACAATGATGCCTATGGGCACACCAGGAAGATTGTTGAAAGGACCTTCGGGTTCCTGAAGGCTAGGTTCAGGTGTCTCCATCTGGCAGGTTGATCCCTATGCTACTCCCCTGAGAAGGTCTGCAGGATTGTTGTTGTGTGCTGTATGTTGCACAATTTAACCATCAGACAGCATGTGCTCTATCTGCAGGAGGAGGGGGTGATAATGCAGCTGTGGTAGCAGTGGACACTGAGGACAGTGAGGAGGAGAAAGATGTGGATAACATGACACATATGATCCAGCAGTACTTCCAATGACACTCAGGTAAGACTGTTGAAGTAAACATTCCTCAATTTTTGTGTTGTGCTGTGTGGCTGAAGCATTATGCTAGTCATTACCTTTGCATCCCACCTAACTGTTATCTATGCCTTCCCTTATTGCAGATGTTGCGGTGGTTACAACAGTGTAATGCGATGATGTGGACAGACGGCTGAGAGACATTTGTAAGATGGATCAACATGTAACTGGACATTTACACAGGTTCATGCAGTTCATAACAGTTTGACACATTGTACATTACCTTCAGATAAAACACTATTACTCAAGTTGTGTCCAAGGGTTTTATTAAGAATTGGTATACAATTGGTATACAATGCAAAGTGCAATAGAGTGGGGTGATGGTTGGGAATAGTCCAGTGTAGTGGGCCAGTCTATTTGTGGCACAGGTCCAGTTCGAAATGGAGAAGGTGACACAATGGAACACAAGGGGGACATTCTGGAGAGGTTCATTTCCTGGCGGTGGTCTTGGCAACTGTCTTTGATGTCTGTCTGGGTCATAGGGACAGTTTGCAGGGTGGTGGGAGGGGTGCTGGTGGCCTCCTGTGCACTAGCTGCAACAGATGTGGAGGGCTGGTCAGTACACTGGCTAGTGGAAGGCACCTTTCTGGTGAGCTGTATGGTCCTGCATGATGTTGGCCATATTGTATTGTATTCTATTGTATTGTAATAGTATTGATATAGCGCTTACTATCCCCGACGAGGCGTCAAATCGCTTTTCGGCGAGTAGCACGCTACTCCGGAACCCAAAAGGAATTAGTGGTGAATTAGTATAGGGAAATATGAGTACAGTTTTAGTATTATTATGAGTTAATTTGAGCCACGGATATGTGAGTTTGTTAGTTGGATTGACTGGAGTAATGGAGGGGTAGAGGAGGGAAGAATCCAGAAGTGTTAATTGGGAGTTTGTAGTAATAGGATGAGGCACCCCTACAATGGAGACCATGGTGGTGTTCAGGGTCTGCAATTCTTGCTTGATCTCCTGTTGGTGTTCCCCCTGGAGCCACTGGTTCTCCTGCATGATGTTTATCACCTGATCCATCTTGTCCTGGGATTGTTTGTAGGCCCCCAGGACATTAGTAAGTGCCTCTTGGGCACTCGGTTCCGGGGGCCTGTCCTCCCCCTGGCGCACAGCTGTCCTCCGACCGTCCCTGGCCCCCTGTGCCTGTGTCCCCTGCCACTGACCCTAGGACCCTCATTGCCTGCCTGTGAGGTGTGGACTGGGGTCCCTGTACAGGTGGGCACACTACTGATTGACATGTACTGGGGACAGAGGTGTGGGGTCATTGTGTGGCTGCTGTGGTGTTGGTTCTGAGGGGAGAGGCTCTGTAGTGGACTGGGTGTGGGCTGGGGTAGCCGACTGACCAGTGGTTCCTGATGGCCAGGAAGTTCATTCAGATCTAGAGCTCCAGAGTTGCTGTCATCACTTGGGGCATCTTCTGGTGGGGGACCGGGTAGCCGTGGCACCTCCTTGCAGCTGAGATTGGCTGGGGCACCTGTGGGGATGTAAGTGGTGTATTATACTACATGTCTGTGACATATTCTGCATCACTAGCTTCCCCTAAATTATTGCTGTTGCCCTGCCACCTTTGTTTGTGTATAGTGATGGATTGTAGGATTATTATTTCTCTATGCTGTGCATGCATTGGTGGTGGGTGTACATGCAGGGCTGGAAGGGATGTGCATGCAGTGGGTACTGCATGCAGGACTTGGCATTTAGGTTTGTTAATTATGGTGGTGCACTGTGTGGGATGGAATGGGGTGATGGGAGTCAGGGTGAGGGGTTGAGATGGCATGCAGGCATGGGGGATGATAGGTAGTAAACGTTGAATCACCAGTGTCCAGTCCTCCAGCTATTCCAGTGATTTCCTCAGGATGCACTATTGCCAAGACTTCCTCCTCCCATGCTGTCAGCTGTGGGGGAGGAGGTGGGGTCCACCCCAGTCCTCTGGATGGCGAGCTGGTGCCCTGCTGCAAAGGAACACACCTTCCCCCATAGGTCGTTCCACCTCTTCCTTATGTCACACCCTGTGCATGGATGTTGTCCCATGGTGTTCACCCTGTCCACGATCCTCCGCCATAGCTCCATCTTCCTGGCAATGGATATTTGCTGGACCTGTGTTTCAAACAGCTGTGGCTCTCCCCAGACTATTTCCTCAACCATGACCCGCAAATCCTCATTGGTGAAACAGGGGTGCCTTTGTGGGGACATGAGTGTTGTGTGGTGTGTGTAGGTTGTGCAGAGGGTGATGTGTGATGAGGTGGGGTGTGTGGTGTGTGGTGCATGTGGGATGAATACATAGTTGTGATCTGTGTGTGCAGTTCTCTTTTGTGTTAGCGTCGATAAGTGTATCCGTCTTGTCGTGTTAGCAATGGATTGTGGGTGATATGGGTGTGTGTTTTATAGTGTTGTTGGTGGGTATGTGGAGTGTGTGTATTTGTGTGAGGTGTGGATTTTTTGTTCTGGCCAACGTTATCTTGTTTTGTATTTGGGTGGCCTTATCCGCCGCAGCAGTGTTCACTACCAATAGTTTACCGCCATTGAATGTCCGCTGTGGTGATTCGTGGGTCATTATTTGGAGGGCGTAGTATTGATGGCATAATGGTATGGGTGGTAGTTCTGACAGTTTATCACATTGAGTGGGTCTAGCAGATTTTTGGTTGCAGCTGTTTTCTGTCAGTTTTGCCTGTGAATGTGTCATAATCTGGCAGACGGATATTCCCCTCTGTGGGGGTATGTTGCAGTCACTGCGGCAATATTCGAAATTTACCGCCAATGTCATAATGATGGCCTGTACATGTCGGTACCTGGCGCTTCTCCGGACTGACATCTTGTCATTCTTGACCTTCCGAATTTGGATGGCACTAGACTCTTTGTCTCAAAGGTCCGATGATGGCTTAACATGGGGAATGATATCATTTACGGGCCGATTGAGGCACAAGTTATTTGGGCTGACCCCGGTGGTGGAGTGTGGAGTTAGCTGTTATTCTCTCAGAAATACATTAAGAGCACAGAACAGGTTTTGCCCTTGTGAGACTGCAATGCAAAGCATCTTATTCAGGGTTCTCATTAGATGTTCCACCTCCCCACTGGCTTGGGGCCACTGAGGTGTGATTTTTAGGTCTTTGGATTTCAAATATTCGGCAAACTCCTGACTGGAGATGTGAAGTTCATTATCAGTGCCTAGTTCTTGGATCAGACCATATGTGGCGATAACTTTTTAGAATCGGGGAATGGTTTGATTGGCCGTAGTTGTTTCCATAATCTCCACCTTGGGATACTTGGAAAAATCATCTACCAGCCTGTGGCGCCCACCGGGGAGACTGCTGAAGTCTGCGCTGACTTGGTGCCAAGGAAATTGACGGGATTGGTGTTATGATGATTGGAGCAGGTGGCTCAGCAGGGCTGGCTGTTTCATACATCTGGCAGTGGTTGACTGTCTTCTCACCAGGCTGTCTAGTGCTGGGAATTATACCTCGCAGCCTAGACTTCATCTTTATGATGCCTTGGCGTGCTGAGTTTGGTAGGTCTACCACTCGCTGTGGTAGAGCCCCCGTACTAAGCATCCTTCAGGTGATGCTACTAGTTCATCTTTCACGTGCCTTAAAATTGTTATGGTTTGTTCTGCTTCACGGGTCTGGTAAGACAGGTTGCGACCCATATTGTCCCAATTGTCAGATAAAATGGCAGTTAGGACTAGTTGGAGACAGTCATCATTTTGTGCCTCCTTGATGATATCATCTAGAGAGAAAGGTAGTGGCCTCGACCTCTGCACCACCAGACTGACATACTCTTCCATTTCATCTGACTCCAACTCTTATCCTGCAATGGCTGGTTTAACTAGCAGGGACATGTAGTCAGACAGATTCTGAGTTACTGGTCGGTATACCACAGTGAAACAGTACCCCTGAAGTTGCCAGATCCATTTTTTGAACCTCGGTGGTGGCAAAGATGAGGATCCTGAGACTAGCGGGATGAGTGGCTTATGATCTATGTAAATGGTAAAAGAATATGGAGATGGAGATGAAAGTGTTGACAACCCCAGTGGATTGCAATGGCTTCTTTCTCAATGTGGGAGTATCTTTGCTCGGTGTCTGTTATGGCTCTTCTGGTGTATGCCACTGGGGCCTACTCCCCATTGTTCTGCTTTTGAGAGAGTACGGCCCCAGCCCCATGGAGCTGGCACCTACGAACAGTTCATACTCTAACTGTGGATCAAAATAGGCCAGTTCGTGTTTTCAGAAAAGGCATCTTTCGTTTAAAGGAATTTGTGGGGCCCCATTTCCAGAGTGTGTAGGAGTTCCTTAATTCTCTGAGAGGTGCTGTTAAGGATGTGAGTTTGGGGATGAAATGTCCACAATAGGTCACCATCCCTAGAAAATGCGCTGTTGTGACGCTGGTAGGGGCATACGCAGATCAAATGTCCTGGACTTTGTTGGGGTCAAGCATGACTCCGTGTTTCGAGAATTCATAGCCAAAGAAACTGACCTCTCTTTTTAGGAATGCACATTTCTCTCTGTGCAATGTGAGCACCCTGTTTCTGAGTTGTTGAAAAGTGCCTCTCCAGATGTTCCTCCAGTGTTTGGGCATGTATTAGGAAGTTGTTGATGACATGGAGACCTGCCAAAGCTCCTTAGATGGTGCCCTGAAACACCTTGGCAACACTTGACACCCCAAAGCTGAGGTGCTTGTACCTCCTGAGGCCTATGTGTGTGGTGAGCGTGGTGATCGTTCTAAATTTAGGCGCCAGCATTATCTGGCGGTAACCAGCCCGGAGGTCCACTTTTGAAAAACACTTGGAGTAACTCACTTCAGACACTAGATTATTTACTGTGGGTGTCAGGTGCCTTTCTTGTCGAATAGCCATGTTGGGGATCTGCATGTTGACACATATCCGGACTTCCCCCTGCTTCTTGGGCTTGCGGGCTACAACGATTGGGAAACCCATGGGGTGGGACCTTCCACTTTCTCTATAATGTTAGCCTCTTCAAGCTTTTTTAGCTCGGCTTCAACTTTCGGGCAAAGATGGAAGACCACTCAGCAGTGACCTAAAGCCATGGAATGTATAATTTCATCAATGTGCAAGTGTGCCATTCGGTCTTTGAGGCATTGAATCCCTTCGAAGAGTTGGGAGTATTCCTCTATTAAATTGTTGATTGATGCACACTGAAAGCGAGATAGACGAGCTGAAGGCATTTGGCAGTCATGCAGGTCTGGAGCATTCCTGACCATCCCTGTATAATGTAGATCCTCGCTTTGGTTGCACTGTGATTTTGAGATATGGTGGTTGTCAAAACGCTCAATAGTGGCATGGTTTCGGTGACCCAAATGCAAATACTTGAGTGGCAGTAGGTCTCAGTGTTGGCTGGAGTGGGAGGGACTGAAAAACTGGTTGGGCCATAATGTTGATTGAGACGCCGGTGTCTATTAATTCCAAAACTGGGTGTCCTTCTACTGTGATGGTGCTCTTGGGTATGCAAAGTCCCTTCTGGTCTCCTTGGTGCGTGGTGTGAATAACGTGTACTGCCCCGTCAAGATCATCGTCATCCATGTCATCATCGTCTTATGTATCAGAAATGTCTACGGTGCACACAACTTTGGCCTTCTGTTATGGTTTGTTGAATGTTGACTTGCAGATCTTGACAAAATGGTTCATTTTATTGCACACTGAGCATCTCATCCCCTGTACTGGGTAGGTACCTTGGTGTGGGTAGGAGCCACCAGAGCCAGGTCTTCAGTGTTACTGATGGCTTGGGGTGATTCTTCTGTTTGTCTGGGATGGAGCTTTCAACTGCGTTCACTGGCTTTGTTTTGACAGGCAGTTGGAGACCAGCCTTCATGTGCGCCGCTTGTGCTTTGAATAGCTCTTTGGAGCATCAGAGAGTCAATATGTTGGCAATCGATACTCCGGGTGTTTGGAAGATGTACTTCCGCGGTTTTGGTGGAGGAACTCCCTTGTATAAATTGAGCTCTAATCTCATCCGCAGCATCTAGGAGGGTGCACGTACTTGCCAACTCTCTAAGCAGAGATACATTATGTCAACAGATTCTTCCAGTTGTTGTCTGGCTTGGCGTAGTAAAAATTGCTCATAATCAGCATTGGCGAGTGGTTCAATATAAGTTGTTAGAGCTTGTTTTAATGTAGTATATGTATATGCGTTCCTGCTTCCACAGGAGATTTTGCAATCTTGTGTATCGCCACCCCTCCCAGGTTTAGGAGCATGGGGCGACTCCTGTAGTTTTCCATGGCCATGGTGGCAAAGTAAGTCTTCAGGCAGTCTAGCCAGTCTTTCCACTTCACCGCGAGAAAAGACAGAGGTCCATCACACACAAATGGATCAAGGGCAGGGATAGATGCCATCTTGGATCACCGTCAGCTGTTGAGGTTGCATGACTGCTGGTGTCGCATGGTGAGTTGGCGTGACCGTTTGTGTGATGTGTGGCAGTGCCTACTGCCTCTGAAGAATAGCAGTTTGTTTCATATTTTATTCTGTGTTTTGATGAGTGTATGTTTGTTTATGCCGCAATGCCCCTCAGGGCAGAGTTCCGCATTGAGACAGGGCCAGGAAGAACAGCAACAGCAGGGTTGGTGAGTTTGTGCCAGACCAAAGCCCGTTTGTGGTGATGGCAGGGAGCCATGTAGGTAGTGATGGGGCTCCACCCTCATGGTCAGTTGTTACGGGGTGTATCCCCATTATTGCTGGGCAGAGCAGCATGCACAAGGGCAGGGCGCAGCAGCGCGGAATAGACAGGATACCAGAACACGTAAGTGATGATAGTCCAAAAATGAACTGGCTGGTGCGAAGTTCCCTTGCTTTATTTACCGGTCCTGACGTCACTGTCAGGACCAAACAATCATTACTTTGTAGGGGTTCACTATGATAACCCCTTCATTTACTGTGCAATGTGAGATGTGCCAGCTCGCCCCAAACATAACAGAAGCTAATGTTAACCCCTTCGCTGCCAGGCCTTTTCCCCCTCCTGTGCCGAGCCTTTTTTTGGCTATTTGGAGCAGTTCGTGCTTAGGCCCTCATAACTTTTTGTTCACATAAGCTACCCACGCCAAATTTGCGACCTTTTTTTCCAACATCCTAGGGATTCTAGAGGTACCCAGACTTTGTGGGTTCCCCAGAAGGAGGCCAAGAAATTAGCCAAAAAACAGTGAAAATTTCGTTTTTTTAAAAAAAAATTGGAAAATGGGCTGCAGAAGAAGGCTTGTGGTTTTTTCCCTGAAAAGGGCATCAACAAAGGGTTTGCGGTGATAAAATCACCAGCTTCCCAGCTTTCAGGAACAGGCAGCCTTGAATCAGAAAACCCAATTTTTCAACACAATTTTGGCATTTTACTGGGACATACCCCATTTTTACGATTTTTTGTGCTTTCAGCCTCCTTCCAGTCAGTGACAGAAATGGGCATGAAACCAATGCTGGATCCCAGACACCGCAACATTTTTGAAAAGTAGACAAAAATCTGAATTCAGCAAGGGGTCATTTGTGTAGATCCTACAAGGGTTTCCTACAGAAAATAACAACTGAAAAAGAAAAATATTGAAATTGAGGTGAAAAAAACATAAATTTTTCTCTACGTTTTACTCTGTAACTTTTTCCAGCAATGTCAGATTTTCGAAAGCAATATACCGTTACGTCTGCTGGACTCTTCTGGTTGCGGGGATATATAGGGCTTATAGGTTCATCAAGAACTCTAGCTACCCAGAGCCAATAAATGACCTGCACCCTGCAGTGGGTTTTCAATCTATGCCGGGTATACAGCAATTCATTTGCTGAAATATAAAGAGTAAAAAATAGCTATCAAGAAAACCTTTGTATTTCCAAAATGGGCACAAGATAAGGTGTTGAGAAGCAGTGGTTATTTGCACATCTCTGAATTCCGGGGTGCCCATACTAGCATGTGAATTACAGGGCATTTCTCAAATAGACGTCTTTTTTACACACTGTCTTACATTTGGAAGGAAAAAATTTAGAGAAAGACAAGTGGCAATAACACTTGTTTTGCTATTCTATGTTCCCCCAAGTCTCCCGATAAAAATGATACCTCACTTGTGTGGGTAGGCCTAGCGCCCGCGACAGGATATGCCCCAAAACACAACGTGGACACATCACAGAAAACAGAGGTGTTTTTTGCAAAGTGCCTACCTGTAGATTTTGGCCTGTAGCTCAGCCGCCACCTAGGGAAACCTACGAAACCTTGCATTTCTGCAAACTAGAGACCTAGGGGAATCCAAGATGGGGTGACTTGTGTGGCTCGGACCAGGTTCTGTTACCCAGAATCCTTTGCAAACCTCCAAATGTGGCTAAAAAAACACATGTTCCTCACATTTCTGTGGCAGAAAGTTCTGGAATCTGAGAGGAGCCACGAATTTCCTTCCACCCAGCGTTCCCCTACGTCTCCCGATAAAAATGATACCTCACTTGTGTGGGTAGGCCTAGCGCCCGCGACAGGAAACGCCCCAAAGCGCAACGTGGACACAGCCAAATTGGTGAAGGAAAACAGAGGTGTTTTTTGCAAAGTGCCTACCTGTAGATTTTGGCCTGTAGCTCAGCCGCCAGCTAGGGAAACCTACCAAACCTGTGCATTTGTGAAAACTAGAGACCTAGGGGAATCCAAGATGGGGTGACTTGTGTGGCTCGGACCAGGTTCTGTTACCCAGAATCCTTTGCAAACCTCAAAATGTGGCTAAAAAAACACATGTTCCTCACATTTCTGTGGCAGATAGTTCTGGAATCTGAGAGGAGCCACGAATTTCCTTCCACCCAGCGTTCCCCCACGTCTCCCGATAAAAATGATACCTCACTTGTGTCGGTAGGCCTAGCGCCCGCGACAGGAAATGCCCCAAAGCGCAACGTGGACACAGCCAAATTGGTGAAGGAAAACAGAGGTGTTTTTTGCAAAGTGCCTACCTGTAGATTTTGGCCTGTAGCTCAGCCGCCACCTAGGGAAACCTACCAAACCTGTGCATTTCTGAAAACTAGAGACCTAGGGGAATCCATGATGGGGTGACTTGTGTGGCTCGGACCAGGTTCTGTTACCCAGAATCCTTTGCAAACCTCAAAATTTGGCTAAAAAAACACATGTTCCTCACATTTCTGTGGCAGAAAGTTCTGGAATCTGAGAGAAGCCACGAATTTCCTTCCACCCAGCGTTCCCCCACGTCTCCCGATAAAAATGATACCTCACTTGTGTGGGTAGGCCTAGCGCCCGCGACAGGAAACGCCCCAAAGCGCAACGTGGACACCGCCAAATTGGTGAAGGAAAACAGAGGTGTTTTTTGCAAAGTGCCTACCTGTAGATTTTGGCCTGTAGCTCAGCCGCCACCTAGGGAAACCTACCAAACCTGTGCATTTCTGAAAACTAGAGACCTAGGGGAATCCAAGATGGGGTGACTTGTGTGGCTCGGACCAGGTTCTGTTACCCAGAATCCTTTGCAAACCTCAAAATGTGGCTAAAAAAACACATGTTCCTCACATTTCTGTGGCAGAAAGTTCTGGAATCTGAGAGGAGCCACGAATTTCCTTCCACCCAGCGTTCCCCCACGTCTCCCGATAAAAATGATACCTCACTTGTGTGGGTAGGCCTAGCGCCCGCGACAGGAAACGCCCCAAAGCGCAACGTGGACACAGCCAAATTGGTGAAGGAAAACAGAGGTGTTTTTTGCAAAGTGCCTACCTGTAGATTTTGGCCTGTAGCTCAGCCGCCAGCTAGGGAAACCTACCAAACCTGTGCATTTGTGAAAACTAGAGACCTAGGGGAATCCAAGATGGGGTGACTTGTGTGGCTCGGACCAGGTTCTGTTACCCAGAATCCTTTGCAAACCTCAAAATGTGGCTAAAAAAACACATGTTCCTCACATTTCTGTGGCAGAAAGTTCTGGAATCTGAGAGGAGCCACGAATTTCCTTCCACCCAGCGTTCCCCCACGTCTCCCGATAAAAATGATACCTCACTTGTGTCGGTAGGCCTAGCGCCCGCGACAGGAAATGCCCCAAAGCGCAACGTGGACACAGCCAAATTGGTGAAGGAAAACAGAGGTGTTTTTTGCAAAGTGCCTACCTGTAGATTTTGGCCTGTAGCTCAGCCGCCACCTAGGGAAACCTACCAAACCTGTGCATTTCTGAAAACTAGAGACCTAGGGGAATCCAAGATGGGGTGACTTGTGTGGCTCAGACCAGGTTCTGTTACCCAGAATCCTTTGCAAACCTCAAAATGTGGCTAAAAAAACACATGTTCCTCACATTTCTGTGGCAGAAAGTTCTGGAATCTGAGAGGAGCCACGAATTTCCTTCCACCCAGCGTTCCCCCATGTCTCCCGATAAAAATTATACCTCACTTGTGTGGGTAGGCCTAGCGCCCGCGACAGGAAACGCCCCAAAGCGCAACGTGGACACAGCCAAATTGGTGAAGGAAAACAGAGGTGTTTTTTGCAAAGTGCCTACCTGTAGATTTTGGCCTGTAGCTCAGCCGCCACCTAGGGAAACCTACCAAACCTGTGCATTTCTGAAAACTAGAGACCTAGGGGAATCCAAGATGGGGTGACTTATGTGGCTCGGACCAGGTTCTGTTACCCAGAATCCTTTGCAAACCTCAAAATGTGGCTAAAAAAACACATGTTCCTCACATTTCTGTGGCAGAAAGTTCTGGAATCTGAGAGGAGCCACGAATTTCCTTCCACCCAGCGTTCCCCCATGTCTCCCGATAAAAATTATACCTCACTTGTGTGGGTAGGCCTAGCGCCCGCGACAGGAAACGCCCCAAAGCTCAACGTGGACACAGCCAAATTGGTGAAGGAAAACAGAGGTGTTTTTTGCAAAGTGCCTACCTGTAGATTTTGGCCTGTAGCTCAGCTGCCACCTAGGGAAACCTACCAAACCTGTGCATTTCTGAAAACTAGAGACCTAGGGGAATCCAAGATGGGGTGACTTGTGTGGCTCGGACCAGGTTCTGTTACCCAGAATCCTTTGCAAACCTCAAAATTTGGCTAAAAAAACACATGTTCCTCACATTTCTGTGGCAGAAAGTTCTGGAATCTGAGAGAAGCCACGAATTTCCTTCCACCCAGCGTTCCCCCACGTCTCCCGATAAAAATGATACCTCACTTGTGTGGGTAGGCCTAGCGCTCGCGACAGGAAACGCCCCAAAGCGCAACGTGGACACTGCCAAATTGGTGAAGGAAAACAGAGGTGTTTTTTGCAAAGTGCCTACCTGTAGATTTTGGCCTGTAGCTCAGCCGCCACCTAGGGAAACCTACCAAACCTGTGCATTTCTGAAAACTAGAGACCTAGGGGAATCCAAGATGGGGTGACTTGTGTGGCTCGGACCAGGTTCTGTTACCCAGAATCCTTTGCAAACCTCAAAATGTGGCTAAAAAAACACATGTTCCTCACATTTCTGTGGCAGAAAGTTCTGGAATCTGAGAGGAGCCACGAATTTCCTTCCACCCAGCGTTCCCCTACGTCTCCCGATAAAAATGATACCTCACTTGTGTGGGTAGGCCTAGCGCCCGCGACAGGAAACGCCCCAAAGCGCAACGTGGACACAGCCAAATTGGTGAAGGAAAACAGAGGTGTTTTTTGCAAAGTGCCTACCTGTAGATTTTGGCCTGTAGCTCAGCCGCCAGCTAGGGAAACCTACCAAACCTGTGCATTTGTGAAAACTAGAGACCTAGGGGAATCCAAGATGGGGTGACTTGTGTGGCTCGGACCAGGTTCTGTTACCCAGAATCCTTTGCAAACCTCAAAATGTGGCTAAAAAAACACATGTTCCTCACATTTCTGTGGCAGATAGTTCTGGAATCTGAGAGGAGCCACGAATTTCCTTCCACCCAGCGTTCCCCCACGTCTCCCGATAAAAATGATACCTCACTTGTGTCGGTAGGCCTAGCGCCCGCGACAGGAAATGCCCCAAAGCGCAACGTGGACACAGCCAAATTGGTGAAGGAAAACAGAGGTGTTTTTTGCAAAGTGCCTACCTGTAGATTTTGGCCTGTAGCTCAGCCGCCACCAAGGGAAACCTACCAAACCTGTGCATTTCTGAAAACTAGAGACCTAGGGGAATCCAAGATGGGGTGACTTGTGTGGCTCGGACCAGGTTCTGTTACCCAGAATCCTTTGCAAACCTCAAAATGTGGCTAAAAAAACACATGTTCCTCACATTTCTGTGGCAGAAAGTTCTGGAATCTGAGAGGAGCCACGAATTTCCTTCCACCCAGCGTTCCCCCATGTCTCCCGATAAAAATTATACCTCACTTGTGTGGGTAGGCCTAGCGCCCGCGACAGGAAACGCCCCAAAGCGCAACGTGGACACAGCCAAATTGGTGAAGGAAAACAGAGGTGTTTTTTGCAAAGTGCCTACCTGTAGATTTTGGCCTGTAGCTCAGCCGCCACCTAGGGAAACCTACCAAACCTGTGCATTTCTGAAAACTAGAGACCTAGGGGAATCCAAGATGGGGTGACTTGTGTGGCTCGGACCAGGTTCTGTTACCCAGAATCCTTTGCAAACCTCAAAATTTGGCTAAAAAAACACATGTTCCTCACATTTCTGTGGCAGAAAGTTCTGGAATCTGAGAGAAGCCACGAATTTCCTTCCACCCAGCGTTCCCCCACGTCTCCCGATAAAAATGATACCTCACTTGTGTGGGTAGGTCTAGCGCCCGCGACAGGAAACGCCCCAAAGCGCAACGTGGACACCGCCAAATTGGTGAAGGAAAACAGAGGTGTTTTTTGCAAAGTGCCTACCTGTAGATTTTGGCCTGTAGCTCAGCCGCCACCTAGGGAAACCTACCAAACCTGTGCATTTCTGAAAACTAGAGACCTAGGGGAATCCAAGATGGGGTGACTTGTGTGGCTCGGACCAGGTTCTGTTACCCAGAATCCTTTGCAAACCTCAAAATGTGGCTAAAAAAACACATGTTCCTCTCATTTCTGTGGCAGAAAGTTCTGGAATCTGAGAGGAGCCACGAATTTCCTTCCACCCAGCGTTCCCCCACGTCTCCCGATAAAAATGATACCTCACTTGTGTGGGTAGGCCTAGCGCCCGCGACAGGAAACGCCCCAAAGCGCAACGTGGACACAGCCAAATTGGTGAAGGAAAACAGAGGTGTTTTTTGCAAAGTGCCTACCTGTAGATTTTGGCCTGTAGCTCAGCCGCCAGCTAGGGAAACCTACCAAACCTGTGCATTTGTGAAAACTAGAGACCTAGGGGAATCCAAGATGGGGTGACTTGTGTGGCTCGGACCAGGTTCTGTTACCCAGAATCCTTTGCAAACCTCAAAATGTGGCTAAAAAAACACATGTTCCTCACATTTCTGTGGCAGAAAGTTCTGGAATCTGAGAGGAGCCACGAATTTCCTTCCACCCAGCGTTCCCCCACGTCTCCCGATAAAAATGATACCTCACTTGTGTCGGTAGGCCTAGCGCCCGCGACAGGAAATGCCCCAAAGCGCAACGTGGACACAGCCAAATTGGTGAAGGAAAACAGAGGTGTTTTTTGCAAAGTGCCTACCTGTAGATTTTGGCCTGTAGCTCAGCCGCCACCTAGGGAAACCTACCAAACCTGTGCATTTCTGAAAACTAGAGACCTAGGGGAATGCAAGATGGGGTGACTTGTGTGGCTCGGACCAGGTTCTGTTACCCAGAATCCTTTGCAAACCTCAAAATGTGGCTAAAAAAACACATGTTCCTCACATTTCTGTGGCAGAAAGTTCTGGAATCTGAGAGGAGCCACGAATTTCCTTCCACCCAGCGTTCCCCCATGTCTCCCGATAAAAATTATACCTCACTTGTGTGGGTAGGCCTAGCGCCCGCGACAGGAAACGCCCCAAAGCGCAACGTGGACACAGCCAAATTGGTGAAGGAAAACAGAGGTGTTTTTTGCAAAGTGCCTACCTGTAGATTTTGGCCTGTAGCTCAGCCGCCACCTAGGGAAACCTACCAAACCTGTGCATTTCTGAAAACTAGAGACCTAGGGGAATCCAAGATGGGGTGACTTGTGTGGCTCGGACCAGGTTCTGTTACCCAGAATCCTTTGCAAACCTCAAAATTTGGCTAAAAAAACACATGTTCCTCACATTTCTGTGGCAGAAAGTTCTGGAATCTGAGAGAAGCCACGAATTTCCTTCCACCCAGCGTTCCCCCACGTCTCCCGATAAAAATGATACCTCACTTGTGTGGGTAGGCCTAGCGCCCGCGTCAGGAAATGCCCCAAAGCGCAACGTGGACACCGCCAAATTGGTGAAGGAAAACAGAGGTGTTTTTTGCAAAGTGCCTACCTGTAGATTTTGGCCTGTAGCTCAGCCGCCACCTAGGGAAACCTACCAAACCTGTGCATTTCTGAAAACTAGAGACCTAGGGGAATCCAAGATGGGGTGACTTGTGTGGCTCGGACCAGGTTCTGTTACCCAGAATCCTTTGCAAACCTCAAAATGTGGCTAAAAAAACACATGTTCCTCACATTTCTGTGGCAGAAAGTTCTGGAATCTTAGAGGAGCCACGAATTTCCTTCCACCCAGCGTTCCCCCACGTCTCCCGATAAAAATTATACCTCACTTGTGTGGGTAGGCCTAGCGCCCGCGACAGGAAACGCCCCAAAGCGCAACGTGGACACAGCCAAATTGGTGAAGGAAAACAGAGGTGTTTTTTGCAAAGTGCCTACCTGTAGATTTTGGCCTGTAGCTCAGCCGCCACCTAGGGAAACCTACCAAACCTGTGCATTTCTGAAAACTAGAGACCTAGGGGAATCCAACATGGGGTGACTTGTGTGGCTCAGACCAGGTTCTGTTACCCAGAATCCTTTGCAAACCTCAAAATGTGGCTAAAAAAACACATGTTCCTCACATTTCTGTGGCAGAAAGTTCTGGAATCTGAGAGGAGCCACGAATTTCCTTCCACCCAGCGTTGCCCCACATCTCCCGATAAAAATGATACCTCACTTGTGTGGGTAGGCCTAGCGCCCGCGACAGGAAACGCCCCAAAGCGCAAAGTGGACACAGCCAAATTGGTGAAGGAAAACAGAGGTGTTTTTTGCAAAGTGCCTACCTGTAGATTTTGGCCTGTAGCTCAGCCGCCACCTAGGGAAACCTACCAAACCTGTGCATTTCTGAAAACTAGAGACCAAGGGGAATCCAAGATGGGGTGACTTGTGTGGCTCGGACCAGGTTCTGTTACCCAGAATCCTTTGCAAACCTCAAAATGTGGCTAAAAAAACACATGTTCCTCACATTTCTGTGGCAGAAAGTTCTGGAATCTGAGAGGAGCCACGAATTTCCTTCCACCCAGCGTTCCCCCACGTCTCCCGATAGAAATGATACCTCACTTGTGTGGGTAGGCCTAGCGCCCGCGACAGGAAACGCCCCAAAGCGCAACGTGGACACAGCCAAATTGGTGAAGGAAAACAGAGGTGTTTTTTGCAAAGTGCCTACCTGTAGATTTTGGCCTGTAGCTCAGCCGCCACCTAGGGAAACCTACCAAACCTGTGCATTTCTGAAAACTAGAGACCAAGGGGAATCCAAGATGGGGTGACTTGTGTGGCTCGGACCAGGTTCTGTTACCCAGAATCCTTTGCAAACCTCAAAATGTGGCTAAAAAAACACATGTTCCTCACATTTCTGTGGCAGAAAGTTCTGGAATCTGAGAGGAGCCACGAATTTCCTTCCACCCAGCGTTCCCCCACGTCTCCCGATAGAAATGATACCTCACTTGTGTGGGTAGGCCTAGCGCCCGCGACAGGAAACGCCCCAAAGCGCAACGTGGACACAGCCAAATTGGTGAAGGAAAACAGAGGTGTTTTTTGCAAAGTGCCTACCTGTAGATTTTGGCCTGTAGCTCAGCCGCCACCTAGGGAAACCTACCAAACCTGTGCATTTCTGAAAACTAGAGACCTAGGGGAATCCAACATGGGGTGACTTGTGTGGCTCAGACCAGGTTCTGTTACCCAGAATCCTTTGCAAACCTCAAAATGTGGCTAAAAAAACACATGTTCCTCACATTTCTGTGGCAGAAAGTTCTGGAATCTGAGAGGAGCCACGAATTTCCTTCCACCCAGCGTTGCCCCACATCTCCCGATAAAAATGATACCTCACTTGTGTGGGTAGGCCTAGCGCCCGCGACAGGAAACGCCCCAAAGCGCAAAGTGGACACAGCCAAATTGGTGAAGGAAAACAGAGGTGTTTTTTGCAAAGTGCCTACCTGTAGATTTTGGCCTGTAGCTCAGCCGCCACCTAGGGAAACCTACCAAACCTGTGCATTTCTGAAAACTAGAGACCAAGGGGAATCCAAGATGGGGTGACTTGTGTGGCTCGGACCAGGTTCTGTTACCCAGAATCCTTTGCAAACCTCAAAATGTGGCTAAAAAAACACATGTTCCTCACATTTCTGTGGCAGAAAGTTCTGGAATCTGAGAGGAGCCACGAATTTCCTTCCACCCAGCGTTCCCCCACGTCTCCCGATAGAAATGATACCTCACTTGTGTGGGTAGGCCTAGCGCCCGCGACAGGAAACGCCCCAAAGCGCAACGTGGACACAGCCAAATTGGTGAAGGAAAACAGAGGTGTTTTTTGCAAAGTGCCTACCTGTAGATTTTGGCCTGTAGCTCAGCCGCCACCTAGGGAAACCTACCAAACCTGTGCATTTCTGAAAACTAGAGACCTAGGGGAATCCAAGATGGGGTGACTTGTGTGGCTCGGACCAGGTTCTGTTACCCAGAATCCTTTGCAAACCTCAAAATGTGGCTAAAAAAACACATGTTCCTCACATTTCTGTGGCAGAAAGTTCTGGAATCTGAGAGGAGCCACGAATTTCCTTCCACCCAGCGTTCCCCCACGTCTCCTGATAAAAATGATACCTCACTTGTGTGGGTAGGCCTAGCGCCCGCGACAGGAAACGCCCCAAAGCGCAACGTGGACACAGCCAAATTGGTGAAGGAAAACAGAGGTGTTTTTTGCAAAGTGCCTACCTGTAGATTTTGGCCTGTAGCTCAGCCGCCACCTAGGGAAACCTACCAAACCTGTGCATTTCTGAAAACTAGAGACCTAGGGGAATCCAAGATGGGGTGACTTGTGTGGCTCGGACCAGGTTCTGTTACCCAGAATCCTTTGCAAACCTCAAAATTTGGCTAAAAAAACACATGTTCCTCACATTTCTGTGGCAGAAAGTTCTGGAATCTGAGAGAAGCCACGAATTTCCTTCCACCCAGCGTTCCCCCACGTCTCCCGATAAAAATGATACCTCACTTGTGTGGGTAGGCCTAGCGCCCGCGTCAGGAAATGCCCCAAAGCGCAACGTGGACACCGCCAAATTGGTGAAGGAAAACAGAGGTGTTTTTTGCAAAGTGCCTACCTGTAGATTTTGGCCTGTAGCTCAGCCGCCACCTAGGGAAACCTACCAAACCTGTGCATTTCTGAAAACTAGAGACCTAGGGGAATCCAAGATGGGGTGACTTGTGTGGCTCGGACCAGGTTCTGTTACCCAGAATCCTTTGCAAACCTCAAAATGTGGCTAAAAAAACACATGTTCCTCACATTTCTGTGGCAGAAAGTTCTGGAATCTTAGAGGAGCCACGAATTTCCTTCCACCCAGCGTTCCCCCACGTCTCCCGATAAAAATTATACCTCACTTGTGTGGGTAGGCCTAGCGCCCGCGACAGGAAACGCCCCAAAGCGCAACGTGGACACAGCCAAATTGGTGAAGGAAAACAGAGGTGTTTTTTGCAAAGTGCCTACCTGTAGATTTTGGCCTGTAGCTCAGCCGCCACCTAGGGAAACCTACCAAACCTGTGCATTTCTGAAAACTAGAGACCTAGGGGAATCCAACATGGGGTGACTTGTGTGGCTCAGACCAGGTTCTGTTACCCAGAATCCTTTGCAAACCTCAAAATGTGGCTAAAAAAACACATGTTCCTCACATTTCTGTGGCAGAAAGTTCTGGAATCTGAGAGGAGCCACGAATTTCCTTCCACCCAGCGTTGCCCCACATCTCCCGATAAAAATGATACCTCACTTGTGTGGGTAGGCCTAGCGCCCGCGACAGGAAACGCCCCAAAGCGCAAAGTGGACACAGCCAAATTGGTGAAGGAAAACAGAGGTGTTTTTTGCAAAGTGCCTACCTGTAGATTTTGGCCTGTAGCTCAGCCGCCACCTAGGGAAACCTACCAAACCTGTGCATTTCTGAAAACTAGAGACCAAGGGGAATCCAAGATGGGGTGACTTGTGTGGCTCGGACCAGGTTCTGTTACCCAGAATCCTTTGCAAACCTCAAAATGTGGCTAAAAAAACACATGTTCCTCACATTTCTGTGGCAGAAAGTTCTGGAATCTGAGAGGAGCCACGAATTTCCTTCCACCCAGCGTTCCCCCACGTCTCCCGATAGAAATGATACCTCACTTGTGTGGGTAGGCCTAGCGCCCGCGACAGGAAACGCCCCAAAGCGCAACGTGGACACAGCCAAATTGGTGAAGGAAAACAGAGGTGTTTTTTGCAAAGTGCCTACCTGTAGATTTTGGCCTGTAGCTCAGCCGCCACCTAGGGAAACCTACCAAACCTGTGCATTTCTGAAAACTAGAGACCAAGGGGAATCCAAGATGGGGTGACTTGTGTGGCTCGGACCAGGTTCTGTTACCCAGAATCCTTTGCAAACCTCAAAATGTGGCTAAAAAAACACATGTTCCTCACATTTCTGTGGCAGAAAGTTCTGGAATCTGAGAGGAGCCACGAATTTCCTTCCACCCAGCGTTCCCCCACGTCTCCCGATAGAAATGATACCTCACTTGTGTGGGTAGGCCTAGCGCCCGCGACAGGAAACGCCCCAAAGCGCAACGTGGACACAGCCAAATTGGTGAAGGAAAACAGAGGTGTTTTTTGCAAAGTGCCTACCTGTAGATTTTGGCCTGTAGCTCAGCCGCCACCTAGGGAAACCTACCAAACCTGTGCATTTCTGAAAACTAGAGACCTAGGGGAATCCAACATGGGGTGACTTGTGTGGCTCAGACCAGGTTCTGTTACCCAGAATCCTTTGCAAACCTCAAAATGTGGCTAAAAAAACACATGTTCCTCACATTTCTGTGGCAGAAAGTTCTGGAATCTGAGAGGAGCCACGAATTTCCTTCCACCCAGCGTTGCCCCACATCTCCCGATAAAAATGATACCTCACTTGTGTGGGTAGGCCTAGCGCCCGCGACAGGAAACGCCCCAAAGCGCAAAGTGGACACAGCCAAATTGGTGAAGGAAAACAGAGGTGTTTTTTGCAAAGTGCCTACCTGTAGATTTTGGCCTGTAGCTCAGCCGCCACCTAGGGAAACCTACCAAACCTGTGCATTTCTGAAAACTAGAGACCAAGGGGAATCCAAGATGGGGTGACTTGTGTGGCTCGGACCAGGTTCTGTTACCCAGAATCCTTTGCAAACCTCAAAATGTGGCTAAAAAAACACATGTTCCTCACATTTCTGTGGCAGAAAGTTCTGGAATCTGAGAGGAGCCACGAATTTCCTTCCACCCAGCGTTCCCCCACGTCTCCCGATAGAAATGATACCTCACTTGTGTGGGTAGGCCTAGCGCCCGCGACAGGAAACGCCCCAAAGCGCAACGTGGACACAGCCAAATTGGTGAAGGAAAACAGAGGTGTTTTTTGCAAAGTGCCTACCTGTAGATTTTGGCCTGTAGCTCAGCCGCCACCTAGGGAAACCTACCAAACC
Source organism: Pleurodeles waltl (assembly GCF_031143425.1). Lineage (NCBI taxonomy): Eukaryota > Metazoa > Chordata > Amphibia > Caudata > Salamandridae > Pleurodeles > Pleurodeles waltl. Next base: position 715,633,829 of record NC_090437.1, on the reverse strand, counting down.
TGTGCATTTCTGAAAACTAGAGACCTAGGGGAATCCAAGATGGGGTGACTTGTGTGGCTCGGACCAGGTTCTGTTACCCAGAATCCTTTGCAAACCTCAAAATGTGGCTAAAAAAACACATGTTCCTCACATTTCTGTGGCAGAAAGTTCTGGAATCTGAGAGGAGCCACGAATTTCCTTCCACCCAGCGTTCCCCCACGTCTCCTGATAAAAATGATACCTCACTTGTGTGGGTAGGCCTAGCGCCCGCGACAGGAAACGCCCCAAAGCGCAACGTGGACACAGCCAAATTGGTGAAGGAAAACAGAGGTGTTTTTTGCAAAGTGCCTACCTGTAGATTGTGGCCTGTAGCTCAGCCGCCACCTAGGGAAACCTACCAAACCTGTGCATTTCTGAAAACTAGAGACCTAGGGGAATCCAAGATGGGGTGACTTGTGTGGCTCGGACCAGGTTCTGTTACCCAGAATCCTTTGCAAACCTCAAAATTTGGCTAAAAAAACACATGTTCCTCACATTTCTGTGGCAGAAAGTTCTGGAATCTGAGAGGAGCCACGAATTTCCTTCCACCCAGCGTTCCCCCACGTCTCCCGATAAAAATGATACCTCACTTGTGTGGGTAGGCCTAGCGCCCGCGACAGGAAACGCCCCAAAGCGTAACGTGGACACAGCCAAATTGGTGAAGGAAAACAGAGGTGTTTTTTGCAAAGTGCCTACCTGTAGATTTTGGCCTGTAGCTCAGCCGCCACCTAGGGAAACCTACCAAACCTGTGCATTTCTGAAAACTAGAGACCTAGGGGAATCCAAGATGGGGTGACTTGTGTGGCTCGGACCAGGTTCTGTTACCCAGAATCCTTTGCAAACCTCAAAATTTGACTAAAAAAACACATGTTCCTCACATTTCTGTGGCAGAAAGTTCTGGAATCTGAGAGGAGCCACGAATTTCCTTCCACCCAGCGTTCCCCCACGTCTCTCGATAAAAATGATACCTCACTTGTGTGGGTAGGCCTAGCGCCCGCGACAGGAAACGCCCCAAAGCGCAACGTGGACACAGCCAAATTGGTGAAGGAAAACAGAGGTGTTTTTTGCAAAGTGCCTACCTGTAGATTTTGGCCTGTAGCTCAGCCGCCACCTAGGGAAACCTACCAAACCTGTGCATTTCTGAAAACTAGAGACCTAGGGGAATCCAAGATGGGGTGACTTGTGTGGCTCGGACCAGGTTCTGTTACCCAGAATACTTTGCAAACCTCAAAATTTGGCTAAAAAAACACATGTTCCTCACATGTCTGTGGCAGAAAGTTCTGGAATCTGAGAGGAGCCACAAATTTCCTTCCACCCAGCGTTCCCCCACATCTCCCGATAAAAATGATACCTCACTTGTGTGGGTAGGCCTAGCGCCCGCAACAGGAAACGCCCCAAAGCGCAACGTGGACACATCAAATTTTTTAATTGAAAACAGTGCCTACCTGTAGATTTTGGCCTCTAGCTCAGCCGGCACCTAGGGTAACCTACCAAACCTGTGCATTTCTGAAAACTAGAGACCTAGGGGAATCCAAGATGGGGTGACTTGTGTGGCTCGGACCAGGTTATGTTACCCAGAATCCTTTGCAAACCTCAAATTCTGTCTAAAAAAACACATTCTCCACACATTTCGGTTACAGAAAGTTCTGGAATCTGAGTGGAGCCACAAATTTCCTTCCACCCAGCGTTCCCCCAAGTCTCCATATAAAAATGATACCTCACTTGTGTGGGTAGGCCTAGCGCCCGCGACAGGAAACGCCCCAAAGCGCAACGTGGACACAGCCAAATTGGTGAAGGAAAACAGAGGTGTTTTTTGCAAAGTGCCTACCTGTAGATTTTGGCCTGTAGCTCAGCCGCCACCTAGGGAAACCTACCAAACCTGTGCATTTCTAAAAAACTAGAGACCTAGGGGAATCCAAGATGGGGTGACTTGTGTGGCTCGGACCAGGTTCTGTTACCCAGAATCCTTTGCAAACCTCAAAATTTGGCTAAAAAAACACATGTTCCTCACATTTCTGTGGCAGAAAGTTCTGGAATCTGAGAGAAGCCACGAATTTCCTTCCACCCAGCGTTCCCCCACGTCTCCCGATAAAAATGATACCTCACTTGTGTGGGTAGGTCTAGCGCCCGCGACAGGAAACGCCCCAAAGCGCAACGTGGACACCGCCAAATTGGTGAAGGAAAACAGAGGTGTTTTTTGCAAAGTGCCTACCTGTAGATTTTGGCCTGTAGCTCAGCCGCCACCTAGGGAAACCTACCAAACCTGTGCATTTCTGAAAACTAGAGACCTAGGGGAATCCAAGATGGGGTGACTTGTGTGGCTCGGACCAGGTTCTGTTACCCAGAATCCTTTGCAAACCTCAAAATGTGGCTAAAAAAACACATGTTCCTCACATTTCTGTGGCAGAAAGTTCTGGAATCTGAGAGGAGCCACGAATTTCCTTCCACCCAGCGTTCCCCCACGTCTCCCGATAAAAATGATACCTCACTTGTGTGGGTAGGCCTAGCGCCCGCGACAGGAAACGCCCCAAAGCGCAACGTGGACACAGCCAAATTGGTGAAGGAAAACAGAGGTGTTTTTTGCAAAGTGCCTACCTGTAGATTTTGGCCTGTAGCTCAGCCGCCAGCTAGGGAAACATACCAAACCTGTGCATTTCTGAAAACTAGAGACCTAGGGGAATGCAAGATGGGGTGACTTGTGTGGCTCGGACCAGGTTCTGTTACCCAGAATCCTTTGCAAACCTCAAAATTTGGCTAAAAAAACACATGTTCCTCACATTTCTGTGGCAGAAAGTTCTGGAATCTGAGAGAAGCCACGAATTTCCTTCCACCCAGCGTTCCCCCACGTCTCCCGATAAAAATGATACCTCACTTGTGTGGGTAGGTCTAGCGCCCGCGACAGGAAACGCCCCAAAGCGCAACGTGGACACCGCCAAATTGGTGAAGGAAAACAGAGGTGTTTTTTGCAAAGTGCCTACCTGTAGATTTTGGCCTGTAGCTCAGCCGCCACCTAGGGAAACCTACCAAACCTGTGCATTTCTGAAAACTAGAGACCTAGGGGAATCCAAGATGGGGTGACTTGTGTGGCTCGGACCAGGTTCTGTTACCCAGAATCCTTTGCAAACCTCAAAATGTGGCTAAAAAAACACATGTTCCTCACATTTCTGTGGCAGAAAGTTCTGGAATCTGAGAGGAGCCACGAATTTCCTTCCACCCAGCGTTCCCCCACGTCTCCCGATAAAAATGATACCTCACTTGTGTGGGTAGGCCTAGCGCCCGCGACAGGAAACGCCCCAAAGCGCAACGTGGACACAGCCAAATTGGTGAAGGAAAACAGAGGTGTTTTTTGCAAAGTGCCTACCTGTAGATTTTGGCCTGTAGCTCAGCCGCCACCTAGGGAAACCTACCAAACCTGTGCATTTGTGAAAACTAGAGACCTAGGGGAATCCAAGATGGGGTGACTTGTGTGGCTCGGACCAGGTTCTGTTACCCAGAATCCTTTGCAAACCTCAAAATGTGGCTAAAAAAACACATGTTCCTCACATTTCTGTGGCAGAAAGTTCTGGAATCTGAGAGGAGCCACGAATTTCCTTCCACCCAGCGTTCCCCCACGTCTCCCGATAAAAATGATACCTCACTTGTGTCGGTAGGCCTAGCGCCCGCGACAGGAAATGCCCCAAAGCGCAACGTGGACACAGCCAAATTGGTGAAGGAAAACAGAGGTGTTTTTTGCAAAGTGCCTACCTGTAGATTTTGGCCTGTAGCTCAGCCGCCACCTAGGGAAACCTACCAAACCTGTGCATTTCTGAAAACTAGAGACCTAGGGGAATGCAAGATGGGGTGACTTGTGTGGCTCGGACCAGGTTCTGTTACCCAGAATCCTTTGCAAACCTCAAAATGTGGCTAAAAAAACACATGTTCCTCACATTTCTGTGGCAGAAAGTTCTGGAATCTGAGAGGAGCCACGAATTTCCTTCCACCCAGCGTTCCCCCATGTCTCCCGATAAAAATTATACCTCACTTGTGTGGGTAGGCCTAGCGCCCGCGACAGGAAACGCCCCAAAGCGCAACGTGGACACAGCCAAATTGGTGAAGGAAAACAGAGGTGTTTTTTGCAAAGTGCCTACCTGTAGATTTTGGCCTGTAGCTCAGCCGCCACCTAGGGAAACCTACCAAACCTGTGCATTTCTGAAAACTAGAGACCAAGGGGAATCCAAGATGGGGTGACTTGTGTGGCTCGGACCAGGTTCTGTTACCCAGAATCCTTTGCAAACCTCAAAATGTTGCTAAAAAAACACATGTTCCTCACATTTCTGTGGCAGAAAGTTCTGGAATCTGAGAGGAGCCACGAATTTCCTTCCACCCAGCGTTCCCCCACGTCTCCCGATAAAAATGATACCTCACTTGTGTGGGTAGGCCTAGCGCCCGCGACAGGAGACGCCCCAAAGCGCAACGTGGACACAGCCAAATTGGTGAAGGAAAACAGAGGTGTTTTTTGCAAAGTGCCTACCTGTAGATTTTGGCCTGTAGCTCAGCCGCCACCTAGGGAAACCTACCAAACCTGTGCATTTCTGAAAACTAGAGACCTAGGGGAATCCAAGATGGGGTGACTTGTGTGGCTCGGACCAGGTTCTGTTACCCAGAATCCTTTGCAAACCTCAAAATGTGGCTAAAAAAACACATGTTCCTCACATTTCTGTGGCAGAAAGTTCTGGAATCTGAGAGGAGCCACGAATTTCCTTCCACCCAGCGTTCCCCCACGTCTCCCGATAGAAATGATACCTCACTTGTGTGGGTAGGCCTAGCGCCCGCGACAGGAAACGCCCCAAAGCGCAACGTGGACACAGCCAAATTGGTGAAGGAAAACAGAGGTGTTTTTTGCAAAGTGCCTACCTGTAGATTTTGGCCTGTAGCTCAGCCGCCACCTAGGGAAACCTACCAAACCTGTGCATTTCTGAAAACTAGAGACCTAGGGGAATCCAAGATGGGGTGACTTGTGTGGCTCGGACCAGGTTCTGTTACCCAGAATCCTTTGCAAACCTCAAAATGTGGCTAAAAAAACACATGTTCCTCACATTTCTGTGGCAGAAAGTTCTGGAATCTGAGAGGAGCCACGAATTTCCTTCCACCCAGCGTTCCCCCACGTCTCCTGATAAAAATGATACCTCACTTGTGTGGGTAGGCCTAGCGCCCGCGACAGGAAACGCCCCAAAGCGTAACGTGGACACAGCCAAATTGGTGAAGGAAAACAGAGGTGTTTTTTGCAAAGTGCCTACCTGTAGATTTTGGCCTGTAGCTCAGCCGCCACCTAGGGAAACCTACCAAACCTGTGCATTTCTGAAAACTAGAGACCTAGGGGAATCCAAGATGGGGTGACTTGTGTGGCTCGGACCAGGTTCTGTTACCCAGAATCCTTTGCAAACCTCAAAATTTGACTAAAAAAACACATGTTCCTCACATTTCTGTGGCAGAAAGTTCTGGAATCTGAGAGGAGCCACGAATTTCCTTCCACCCAGCGTTCCCCCACGTCTCTCGATAAAAATGATACCTCACTTGTGTGGGTAGGCCTAGCGCCCGCGACAGGAAACGCCCCAAAGCGCAACGTGGACACAGCCAAATTGGTGAAGGAAAACAGAGGTGTTTTTTGCAAAGTGCCTACCTGTAGATTTTGGCCTGTAGCTCAGCCGCCACCTAGGGAAACCTACCAAACCTGTGCATTTCTGAAAACTAGAGACCTAGGGGAATCCAAGATGGGGTGACTTGTGTGGCTCGGACCAGGTTCTGTTACCCAGAATACTTTGCAAACCTCAAAATTTGGCTAAAAAAACACATGTTCCTCACATGTCTGTGGCAGAAAGTTCTGGAATCTGAGAGGAGCCACAAATTTCCTTCCACCCAGCGTTCCCCCACATCTCCCGATAAAAATGATACCTCACTTGTGTGGGTAGGCCTAGCGCCCGCAACAGGAAACGCCCCAAAGCGCAACGTGGACACATCAAATTTTTTAATTGAAAACAGTGCCTACCTGTAGATTTTGGCCTCTAGCTCAGCCGGCACCTAGGGTAACCTACCAAACCTGTGCATTTCTGAAAACTAGAGACCTAGGGGAATCCAAGATGGGGTGACTTGTGTGGCTCGGACCAGGTTATGTTACCCAGAATCCTTTGCAAACCTCAAATTCTGTCTAAAAAAACACATTCTCCACACATTTCGGTTACAGAAAGTTCTGGAATCTGAGTGGAGCCACAAATTTCCTTCCACCCAGCGTTCCCCCAAGTCTCCATATAAAAATGATACCTCACTTGTGTGGGTAGGCCTAGCGCCCGCGACAGGAAACGCCCCAAAGCGCAACGTGGACACAGCCAAATTGGTGAAGGAAAACAGAGGTGTTTTTTGCAAAGTGCCTACCTGTAGATTTTGGCCTGTAGCTCAGCCGCCACCTAGGGAAACCTACCAAACCTGTGCATTTCTAAAAAACTAGAGACCTAGGGGAATCCAAGATGGGGTGACTTGTGTGGCTCGGACCAGGTTCTGTTACCCAGAATCCTTTGCAAACCTCAAAATTTGGCTAAAAAAACACATGTTCCTCACATTTCTGTGGCAGAAAGTTCTGGAATCTGAGAGAAGCCACGAATTTCCTTCCACCCAGCGTTCCCCCACGTCTCCCGATAAAAATGATACCTCACTTGTGTGGGTAGGTCTAGCGCCCGCGACAGGAAACGCCCCAAAGCGCAACGTGGACACCGCCAAATTGGTGAAGGAAAACAGAGGTGTTTTTTGCAAAGTGCCTACCTGTAGATTTTGGCCTGTAGCTCAGCCGCCACCTAGGGAAACCTACCAAACCTGTGCATTTCTGAAAACTAGAGACCTAGGGGAATCCAAGATGGGGTGACTTGTGTGGCTCGGACCAGGTTCTGTTACCCAGAATCCTTTGCAAACCTCAAAATGTGGCTAAAAAAACACATGTTCCTCACATTTCTGTGGCAGAAAGTTCTGGAATCTGAGAGGAGCCACGAATTTCCTTCCACCCAGCGTTCCCCCACGTCTCCCGATAAAAATGATACCTCACTTGTGTGGGTAGGCCTAGCGCCCGCGACAGGAAACGCCCCAAAGCGCAACGTGGACACAGCCAAATTGGTGAAGGAAAACAGAGGTGTTTTTTGCAAAGTGCCTACCTGTAGATTTTGGCCTGTAGCTCAGCCGCCAGCTAGGGAAACATACCAAACCTGTGCATTTCTGAAAACTAGAGACCTAGGGGAATGCAAGATGGGGTGACTTGTGTGGCTCGGACCAGGTTCTGTTACCCAGAATCCTTTGCAAACCTCAAAATGTGGCTAAAAAAACACATGTTCCTCACATTTCTGTGGCAGAAAGTTCTGGAATCTGAGAGGAGCCACGAATTTCCTTCCACCCAGCGTTCCCCCATGTCTCCCGATAAAAATTATACCTCACTTGTGTGGGTAGGCCTAGCGCCCGCGACAGGAAACGCCCCAAAGCGCAACGTGGACACAGCCAAATTGGTGAAGGAAAACAGAGGTGTTTTTTGCAAAGTGCCTGCCTGTAGATTTTGGCCTGTAGCTCAGCCGCCACCTAGGGAAACCTACCAAACCTGTGCATTTCTGAAAACTAGAGACCTAGGGGAATCCAAGATGGGGTGACTTGTGTGGCTCGGACCAGGTTCTGTTACCCAGAATCCTTTGCAAACCTCAAAATTTGGCTAAAAAAACACATGTTCCTCACATTTCTGTGGCAGAAAGTTCTGGAATCTGAGAGAAGCCACGAATTTCCTTCCACCCAGCGTTCCCCCACGCCTCCCGATAAAAATGATACCTCACTTGTGTGGGTAGGCCTAGCGCCCGCGTCAGGAAACGCCCCAAAGCGCAACGTGGACACCGCCAAATTGGTGAAGGAAAACAGAGGTGTTTTTTGCAAAGTGCCTACCTGTAGATTTTGGCCTGTAGCTCAGCCGCCACCTAGGGAAACCTACCAAACCTGTGCATTTCTGAAAACTAGAGACCTAGGGGAATCCAACATGGGGTGACTTGTGTGGCTCAGACCAGGTTCTGTTACCCAGAATCCTTTGCAAACCTCAAAATGTGGCTAAAAAAACACATGTTCCTCACATTTCTGTGGCAGAAAGTTCTGGAATCTGAGAGGAGCCACGAATTTCCTTCCACCCAGCGTTGCCCCACATCTCCCGATAAAAATGATACCTCACTTGTGTGGGTAGGCCTAGCGCCCGCGACAGGAAACGCCCCAAAGCGCAAAGTGGACACAGCCAAATTGGTGAAGGAAAACAGAGGTGTTTTTTGCAAAGTGCCTACCTGTAGATTTTGGCCTGTAGCTCAGCCGCCACCTAGGGAAACCTACCAAACCTGTGCATTTCTGAAAACTAGAGACCTAGGGGAATCCAAGATGGGGTGACTTGTGTGGCTCGGACCAGGTTCTGTTACCCAGAATCCTTTGCAAACCTCAAAATGTGGCTAAAAAAACACATGTTCCTCACATTTCTGTGGCAGAAAGTTCTGGAATCTGAGAGGAGCCACGAATTTCCTTCCACCCAGCGTTCCCCCACGTCTCCCGATAAAAATGATACCTCACTTGTGTGGGTAGGCCTAGCGCCCGCGACAGGAAACGCCCCAAAGCGCAACGTGGACACAGCCAAATTGGTGAAGGAAAACAGAGGTGTTTTTTGCAAAGTGCCTACCTGTAGATTTTGGCCTGTAGCTCAGCCGCCACCTAGGGAAACCTACCAAACCTGTGCATTTCTGAAAACTAGAGACCTAGGGGAATCCAAGATGGGGTGACTTGTGTGGCTCGGACCAGGTTCTGTTACCCAGAATCCTTTGCAAACCTCAAAATGTGGCTAAAAAAACACATGTTCCTCACATTTCTGTGGCAGAAAGTTCTGGAATCTGAGAGGAGCCACGAATTTCCTTCCACCCAGCGTTCCCCCACGTCTCCCGATAGAAATGATACCTCACTTGTGTGGGTAGGCCTAGCGCCCGCGACAGGAAACGCCCCAAAGCGCAACGTGGACACAGCCAAATTGGTGAAGGAAAACAGAGGTGTTTTTTGCAAAGTGCCTACCTGTAGATTTTGGCCTGTAGCTCAGCCGCCACCTAGGGAAACCTACCAAACCTGTGCATTTCTGAAAACTAGAGACCTAGGGGAATCCAAGATGGGGTGACTTGTGTGGCTCGGACCAGGTTCTGTTACCCAGAATCCTTTGCAAACCTCAAAATGTGGCTAAAAAAACACATGTTCCTCACATTTCTGTGGCAGAAAGTTCTGGAATCTGAGAGGAGCCACGAATTTCCTTCCACCCAGCGTTCCCCCACGTCTCCTGATAAAAATGATACCTCACTTGTGTGGGTAGGCCTAGCGCCCGCGACAGGAAACGCCCCAAAGCGCAACGTGGACACAGCCAAATTGGTGAAGGAAAACAGAGGTGTTTTTTGCAAAGTGCCTACCTGTAGATTTTGGCCTGTAGCTCAGCCGCCACCTAGGGAAACCTACCAAACCTGTGCATTTCTGAAAACTAGAGACCTAGGGGAATCCAAGATGGGGTGACTTGTGTGGCTCGGACCAGGTTCTGTTACCCAGAATCCTTTGCAAACCTCAAAATTTGGCTAAAAAAACACATGTTCCTCACATTTCTGTGGCAGAAAGTTCTGGAATCTGAGAGGAGCCACGAATTTCCTTCCACCCAGCGTTCCCCCACGTCTCCCGATAAAAATGATACCTCACTTGTGTGGGTAGGCCTAGCGCCCGCGACAGGAAACGCCCCAAAGCGTAACGTGGACACAGCCAAATTGGTGAAGGAAAACAGAGGTGTTTTTTGCAAAGTGCCTACCTGTAGATTTTGGCCTGTAGCTCAGCCGCCACCTAGGGAAACCTACCAAACCTGTGCATTTCTGAAAACTAGAGACCTAGGGGAATCCAAGATGGGGTGACTTGTGTGGCTCGGACCAGGTTCTGTTACCCAGAATCCTTTGCAAACCTCAAAATTTGACTAAAAAAACACATGTTCCTCACATTTCCGTGGCAGAAAGTTCTGGAATCTGAGAGGAGCCACGAATTTCCTTCCACCCAGCGTTCCCCCACGTCTCCCGATAAAAATGATACCTCACTTGTGTGGGTAGGCCTAGCGCCCGCGACAGGAAACGCCCCAAAGCGCAACGTGGACACAGCCAAATTGGTGAAGGAAAACAGAGGTGTTTTTTGCAAAGTGCCTACCTGTAGATTTTGGCCTGTAGCTCAGCCGCCACCTAGGGAAACCTACCAAACCTGTGCATTTCTGAAAACTAGAGACCTAGGGGAATCCAAGATGGGGTGACTTGTGTGGCTCGGACCAGGTTCTGTTACCCAGAATACTTTGCAAACCTCAAAATTTGGCTAAAAAAACACATGTTCCTCACATGTCTGTGGCAGAAAGTTCTGGAATCTGAGAGGAGCCACAAATTTCCTTCCACCCAGCGTTCCCCCACATCTCCCGATAAAAATGATACCTCACTTGTGTGGGTAGGCCTAGCGCCCGCAACAGGAAACGCCCCAAAGCGCAACGTGGACACATCAAATTTTTTCATTGAAAACAGTGCCTACCTGTAGATTTTGGCCTCTAGTTCAGCCGGCACCTAGGGTAACCTACCAAACCTGTGCATTTCTGAAAACTAGAGACCTAGGGGAATCCAAGATGGGGTGACTTGTGTGGCTCGGACCAGGTTATGTTACCCAGAATCCTTTGCAAACCTCAAATTCTGTCTAAAAAAACACATTCTCCACACATTTCGGTTACAGAAAGTTCTGGAATCTGAGTGGAGCCACAAATTTCCTTCCACCCAGCGTTCCCCCAAGTCTCCATATAAAAATGATACCTCACTTGTGTGGGTGGGCCAGGTGCCTGCAACAGAATAAGGCCCAAAACTTGTAGAGATAGAGGGGATAGCACAGCAAGTTTATAAGGACATATTCTTTTATACATCTTTAGACTGACTCTGCTTTGGGGACCCACATAAGTGAGGTGTCATTTTACTTGGGAGGCTGAGGGGAACACTGGGGAGTAGGAATTTTGTGCTGGAGTGGTGATCCTACGAAGAAAAGTCAGGAAAATATGCTTTTTTTAAGCACATTGAGGTTTACAGAGGAGTCTGGGTAAGAAAATGTTGGGGGATCCACGCAAGCCACACCTCCCTGGACTCCTTGGGGTGTCTAGTTTTATAAAATGTCTGGGTTTGGTAGGTTTCCCTAGATGAAGGCCGCACACAGGACCAAAAACATAGGTGCCCTCTCCCCCCCAAACACAGGTAGTTTTGTAATATATCGTTTTGATGTGCCCACATACGTCCGTGATGTGCCAAACACTAAAATTTTGAAAAGAAACACAGTTAGGTTATGTGAAAAAGACCCCTCACCCACCAACCAAGTTGGTGGCATGCTTCATCATCGGGGTCCCACCTGAGGCACCTAGCGTGTCACAGGTGTGCTGCGACGCCTGATTACAGCGGAGCAGGTTTTGTCATTTTTACCACACATACTGGTTGGATTTGGCACGAGGGTGAGTGATGGTTCAGTGGATCAAATTTTACTAACAAGAGCTTTCACAAAAATGAAATGCACTGTTAGTAACTGAAAGGCAAAAAACTGAACCAATGACTCACAGCTCGTGAGCTGTAAAGCCGCGACAAGGCACCAACCGCTTTACAGTCCATTCACACAACTTTCATACATGACACACACAAGGCCATTCACACCGCCAGCCACGGGCCCAGCACATTACAACACTCACATCGACAGACAGCGCCACTCAAGGGCCCATCATTTACATACGCCCACGTGCCTGATACAACAATCACACCAGCTGATGGGAGTGTGTGGACTGGTGTTTGGCTGGCAGTGTGTTGCAGTAGCCAACAGCAAGTCAATATGTACACTCTCAGCCAAGCCCCACTCCACCCACAATGGCATCATTTTTTTTTTTTTTTTTTTAACAGAGGAACCCCTAACTAAGTAGAAAGAATTACAAAACTACAAACACAAAAGCTCTAACTAAGAACATGACAGAAATGCTAACCATGAAACTAAACACATGAAAATACAAAACAGACATGAGTTTACACTCATGGTTGTTCCCAGAAATTCTTCTGGGTGTGGTAATTCTTAAAACAAGCACCGACACACAGCCCAGGCTTTGAAGGACAATCCGGGCACTACATTCGAGACTCCCTCCGGATACCTCTTCGAAAACACACTCTACATTTCTTAGCTGGAAAGTCTTTTTTGGGTGTGGGAGAAATGTGCTCAGCAAAGTGGCGATCTTTCAATCTAGCCACATCCTCCACCACTGCTTCTCTAGGAACTCTGGCCTGTTCCACCACAATAAGGCTCTCTATCACTGACTCCTGAAATTTCACAAATGTCATCTTTGACTCTGGAGACCTATCCCTAAACACAATAAAAGCATTGAAGGTTGCTAAGTGGAAGAGGTGAAGTGCTAACTTCTTATACCAAACGTAAGACTTACGAATAGCAGTATAAGGTTCCAACCTCTGGTCAACTCTATCTACACCTCCCATGTGCTTATTATAATCTAAAATGCACACAGGTTTGCGCACTTCAGCAACCTGGCCCCAAACAGTCACAGGGGAAGTACTCTCATCATGGATGGTACTTAGCATGTAGACATCCCTCTTATCTGAAAATTTCAAAGCTAGCAGCTCCTCGTTCCGCAAGGCACAGCACTGTCCTCTCTCAAGTTTTTTACAGACAAGCTCCCTTGGATAGCCTTTCCGGTTAGAACGGATTGTGCCACAAGCAACTGTGTCCACTCTAAACAATTCCTTGAACAATTGCACACCAGTGTAGAAGTTATCTACATACAAATGGTGACCTTTGTTGAACAGTCGTCTACCAAGATCCCACACAATTTTCTCAGTAACTCCAAAAGTGGGAGGACAACCAGGGGGGTCAATATTGGAATCCCTACCAGTGTACACACGGAAACTATACACATATCCTGTCCTACTTTCAGACAGCATATACAATTTAATTCCATATCGTGCCCTTTTGCTAGGAATGTACTGCCTAAAAACCAAACGACCCTTGAAGAGGACCAAAGACTCGTCCACACTTAACTCTTTGCCTGGAACATAGACCTCCGAAAACCGATCTACAAAATGATCAAGGACAGGCCTAATCTTAAAAAGACGGTCAGAATCTGGGTGATCTCGTGGCAAGGCTAATGCATTGTCAACAAAATGCAGCATCCTAAGAAGAAGCAAATACCGATTACGACTCATGGTCGCTGGAAATATAGCTGTTGCCATCAAGGGACTAGTAGACCAATAAGAAGCCAGTGACGGCTTCCTTATCAACCCCATCAAAAAAGTCAAACCCAAAAACTTTTTTAACTCCTCCAAATTAGTGGGAATCCACTGGGCAGCTCTAGAGTGTGGCCTAAGTCTAGCAGCGTTGTCCCTCAAATGCTGCTCCGCATACAAATTAGTCTGCTCAACAATCTCTTCCAAAAACACATCATCCATGAATAACTCAAAGAAATTGATAGGCATAAAGTTCTCTGTATTGGCGTTACACCCCGGGAGACCAGTAAAGGCAGGCAACTCTGGCTGCTGCATGTTTGGGGCAACCCAGACATCAGGTCTTATAACGGGAAACCTTTCAGCCCCAGGTTGCTGCACTATTGGCACATCAATGTCCTCCTCTACAACAGGCCCTTCATCTGCACTGAGTGTGGCTTCATCATCAGAAGATTCCCCTCCAAGAGAAACATCACTGCCAGAATCTCTGACTTCCTCCTCTGCCTCAGATGCAGAGTCTGTCTCATAGTCATGATCAGACTGTGACTCAAAAATCATACCAACCACCTGCTGAGCGGTCATCCTGCGGCTAGCCATCATATCTCCTGCTAAAATTAACTGGACAAATTCACCACCAACAACCAGCACTGTGTAAGACAAGTGACAAAGTGTAGCTTTGTTAGTAAGAGTTATAAACTCAAAAACTATACCGCTCACTTGCCTGAAAAAGCTTGATTCACCAGCAACTACACAGCAATCACCAATGATATCCCACTAAAAATAAATAAAGAAAGGCAAATTAGAAATAAGACAAAACAAATATCATTGTGAACAAACCTAAGGACAATTTCACACACAATCCTGCATTTAGTACACCCCCTACAAACATGTCATTCATGCATGGCAACAATACTCCTTTGGAGTAAATTGTTTTTACTTACCTAAAACATGCAACTGTGCAAACTGCAGGTCAACCACCGCCAAAACCGCAAGGAGCCACAGCAAATAAAGCAAAAGCTTTGAACTAGAACAAAAAGGAGGAAAACATTTTTTATCACAAATGCAAAGACTTCTTCAGTTGACAAACACCCCACCATCAAACATTTAGAAATTGGTGCCTAAGTGGATTTTGCCATGGGGCAGATGGGCCTACTAATAAAACAGACCTGTCTACCCCAAGGAAGCCAGAAAATACCTTTAGTAGTGTGTCCCCATGGAGAGCGACCCTTGCCAAAGGGGACAGCCCTAAAAAAAAAAAGCAACAACAAAAAAAAAAAACACACACAACACTATCCCTGGTGCCTAAGTGGCTTCTGCCCCCCTTGGGGGCAGGTGGGCCTAAGAAAATAGGCCCATCTGCCCCCAGGGGGTGTAGAAATGGGCAACAGGTCAATGCCCCCCTTGGGGGGGCGCCCCGTGACCAAGGGGATGCCCCCCCACAAAAATAAACAAATAAAAAAAAATCCCTGGCGTTCTAGTAGTTTCTGCCCCCCTTGGGGGCAGACCAGCCTAAAAATAATAGGCTGATCTGTCTCCAAGGGGTGCAGAAATGGCCTGGGTACATGTGCCCCCAAAGTGGGGGGCGACCCTTGCCCAAGGCCCCACCCATCCACTAACACACACACACACTATCCCTGGTGTCTAAGTGGCTTCTGCCCCCCTTGGGGGCAGGTGGGCCTAAGAAAATAGGCCCATCTGCCCCCAGGGGGTGTAGAAATGGGCAACAGGTCAATGCCCCCCTTGGGGGGGCGCCCCGTGACCAAGGGGACGCCCCCCCACAAAAATAAACAAATAAAAAAAATCCCTGGCGTTCTAGTAGTTTCTGCCCCCCTTGGGGGCAGACCAGCCTAAAAATAATAGGCTGATCTGTCTCCAAGGGGTGCAGAAATGGCCTGGGTACATGTGCCCCCAAAGTGGGGGGCGACCCTTGCCCAAGGCCCCACCCATCCACTAACACACACACACACTATCCCTGGTGTCTAAGTGGCTTCTGCCCCCCTTGGGGGCAGGTGGGCCTAAGAAAATAGGCCCATCTGCCCCCAGGGGGTGTAGAAATGGGCAACAGGTCAATGCCCCCCTTGGGGGGGCGCCCCGTGACCAAGGGGACGCCCCCCCACAAAAATAAACAAATAAAAAAAAATCCCTGGCGTTCTAAAAATAATAGGCTGATCTGTCTCCAAGGGGTGCAGAAATGGCCTGGGTACATGTGCCCCCAAAGTGGGGGGCGACCCTTGCCCAAGGCCCCACCCATGCACTAACACACACACACACACACACTATCCCTGGTGTCTAAGTGGCTTCTGCCCCCCTTGGGGGCAGGTGGGCCTAAGAAAATAGGCCCATCTGCCCCCAGGGGGTGTAGAAATGGGCAACAGGTCAATGCCCCTCTTGGGGGGGCGCCCCGTGCGTTCTAGTAGTTTCTGCCCCCCTTGGGGGCAGACCAGCCTAAAAATAATAGGCAGATCTGCCCTCAAGGGGGGCAGAAATGGCCCTAAAAGACATGCCCCCCAAAGGGGAGCGACCCTTGCCCAAGGGGGCGCCCCCCCATCCACTACACACACAATCCCTGGTGCCTAAGTGGCTTCTGCCCCCCTTGGGGGCAGATGGACCTAAAAAAAATAGGCCGATTTGCCCCCAAGGGGGGCAGGAAAGGCCAACAGTTCTCTGCCCCCTTGGGGGGGGGCGCCCCTTGCCCAAGGGGGCAGCCCCCCCACATAAATACACATAAAAATAAAAAACCCTGGTGATCTAGTGTTTTCTGCCCCCCTTGGGGGCAGATCTGGCTAAAAAGTAGCCAATCTGCCCTCAAGGGGGGCAGAAATGGCCCGAAAACATGCCCCCCAAAGGGGAGCGACCCTTGCCCAAGGGGGCGCCCCCCCATCCACTACACACACAATCCCTGGTGCCTAAGTGGCTTCTGCCCCCCTTGGGGGCAGATGGACCTAAAAAAAATAGGCCGATCTGCCCCCAAGGGGGGCAGAAAAGGCCAACAGTTCTCTGCCCCCTTGGGGGGGGCGCCCCTTGCCCAAGGGGGCACCCCCAACACATAAATGCAAAAAAAAAAAATAATCCCTGGTGATCTAGTGTTTTCTGCCCCCCTTGGGGGCAGATCTGGCTGAAAAGTAGCCAATCTGCCCCCAAGGGGGGCAGAAATGGGCGTAGTAATTGCCCCCCTAAAGGGGAGCGACCCTTGCCCAAGGGGCCGCTCCCCGCGTGCCAAAAACAGTAAAAAACAATAAAGAAAACAAATCCCTGGTGTCTAGTGGGCATTCCTGCTGCCCGATCGCAATGCGATCGGGCAGCAGGAATGCTCAAAGAGACACCGGGGAAAAGGAAAAGCCTTTCCTTTTCCCCGGTGCCTCTTTAGCCCCAACCCCCCACCCACCGGGAAGAGATTCTTACCTCTTCTCTAGTCGCCGCACAGGAAGCAAATGGCTTCCTGTGCGGCGAGGATCCCATAATGAAGTCAGCGCGCGATCGCGCGCTGACGTCATTATGGGGGGGTGGGGGGGTCGGGGGTGGAAGGGGAAGGGCTTCCCCTTCCATCCCCGACTTTGGGGGGTGGGAGGGAAGCACACAGAGGGAGCGAGAGCGCTCCCTCTGGGCTGTGTGCCGAGGACGTAATGGTTACGTCCTCGGCACAGCAGCACTGTGCCGCGGGACGTAACCACTACGTCCGCAGCACAGAAGGGGTTAAACTAAGAAATTAAAATGGTTAATTGCCTCTTAAACATCGAGAGGGCATCACTTTAAAAAAGTACTATGTATACCACGGAGTCCTATTCAGTTCAATGCAGCCATATTTAGATTTTAACTTGAACACCAAGGCTATATAATCTTTTTTTTACACTTCAGGCTCCTCAAATTTCTATTTTATCAGTGCGATGGAGAATGGAATCAACCTTTACTTACAAAATAGCAAGTGCTGCCTTTGCAATCCCGAGATGGAAACACTGAAACATATTTTTTGTATGTCCTGAATTAAAAGATATTACAAGTTGTTGAAAAAATCTTTTAATACAGCAGGGATAAGAACAGCATGTGAGGCTATTTTATTCTGTTTTTGGGCACCCTACCAAAGCTTGTAGGTCAGGTACCGAAATTTTTATCGCTAAAAATCAACAATCAAAGATGGGAAGAAAATCTCTAAGGATTTGATCTGGCAAATAACTGGCACTGGCTTTTAATGGTTTTCTTCACACTATTTTTAATCTTGGAGAGAGTGTCAATGTTTATTGTAAGGTTTTAATATATCTCATATTGTGTATGGTTTTCAATAATAGAATCAATAAAATATTATCAGCTGATTTTGTCTAAGGCTTGCCATTTAAGTTTTAGGTTACAGGAAAACTACATAGTGTTTGTGTGGGTTGACAGACTAAAGATTTGGATGATTTAGTTGCAGTTGCAAACCACTTTGTGAGTTACCAGGAAAAGACTAAGGAACTGACTGAGGAGAAGCTGATGGCTCTTTAGAGATAACATTTTCAGTCTACAGGAAGACGAAGGAGTGGTGGAGGGAAAGGGAGGACCCAGGGTTGAGGAAGAGGGGGGCCACCATATGTAGGGTCGAACAGACTGGTTTCACTACGGGAGGGATGGCCAATGGAGGAAGAAATGTCCTAACAATCCTAACCCCACAGGACTGAACAATACAGATCCTGATTTAGAATGTGGTGGAGGGAGTTACTCTGTCACAAACGTGATGGATATCCCATCCACTGTATTACAATTCCATTATAGCCTATGGCTATCACGTTTGTGAAGGAGCAACCCATCTGCCAAACTCTAAATCAGATCCTACGTCCCTCCATTTGTCCCAGCCTAGCACAACTTGCAGTTTTCTCCTCTGCTTCAGAATATCATCAAGGATTAGGATAGCCTGGAAGAAAGCATGTTTATCATAACAACATTTGTCCTGGTTACACAGGGCAGACCCTATGGCCCTCATTCGGACCTTGGAGGGCGGCGGAGGCCGCCCGCCAAAGTCCCGCCGTCAAAATACCGTACTGCGGTCGCAAGACCGCAGCGGGTATTTTGACTTTTCCCCTGGGCTGGCGGGCGGCCGCCGAAAGGCCGCCCGCCAGCCCAGGGGAAAACGACCTTCCCACCATGAAGCCGGCTCGTAATCGAGCCGGCGGAGTGGGAAGGTGCGACGGGTGCTACTGCACCCGTCGCGTATTTCACTGTCTGCTATGCAGACAGTGAAATACTAGCGGGGCCCTCTTACGGGGGCCCCTGCAGTGCCCATGCCATTGGCATGGGCACTGCAGGGGCCCCCAGGGGCCCCGCGACACCCCCTACCGCCATCCTGTTCCTGGCGGGCGAACCGCCAGGAACAGGATGGCGGTAGGGTGTGTCAGAATCCCCCATGGCGGCGCAGCGAGCTGCGCCGCCATGGGGGATTCAAATGGGCAACGGAAAACCGGCGGGAGACCGCC
Source organism: Pleurodeles waltl (assembly GCF_031143425.1). Classification (NCBI taxonomy): domain Eukaryota; kingdom Metazoa; phylum Chordata; class Amphibia; order Caudata; family Salamandridae; genus Pleurodeles; species Pleurodeles waltl. Next base: position 715,615,054 of record NC_090437.1, on the reverse strand, counting down.
GGTTTTCCATTTCTGACCGCGGCCAAAGCGCTGCGGTCAGAATGCCCAAGGGAGCACCGCCGGCCTGTCGGCGGTGCTCCCGCCCCCGTTGGCTCTGGCGGTGCAACACCGCCAGGGTCATAATGAGGGCCTATGTCTCCTGCACAATAAATGAGAAAGTGTCTGACTGTCTAGTACACACAGATGCTACCCGTTCTGCTTTGAAGACTTCCATTTTACCTACTTTGCCCCTCACTGGCATTTTCTTTAATGCAGCGGGGATAGCCAACAATGTGGTCTCCCACCCAGTTAACCAGGCTGACACCATTATTCTTGGCCATATATCAGCCCAGCACATCTTTCTCCTCAGTCCATCTTCTTCTGTCAACCATGTGGCTGAACTTCATGCACTCACCACTGCTTGTATTTTTGCCAAGGATAAATCAACCAACATCTGCACTGATTTTCGCTATGCCTTCGGAGCTGTACATGACTGTGGCAGCTGTGGAAGCAATGGTGCTTCCTTCCTTCCAGAGGGGGGGAATCAAAAAATGCCCTATGCAGCCACCCAACTAGGTGCCCTTAAACTTCCCTAAGAAATTGTTGTCATAATGTGTGCAGCCCACTAGCCTGCGCATGATGAAGTTAATTGTGGAAATGCTCTGGCTTATTTAGCACTTAGAGCTCCTGTCCTTTCAGTCCCCCATGCTTCTCTTATGCTTTCTCTCTGCCCCAATTGTGAGTCTCTAGCTGCAACCTTGCAAGAGGTCGCTAACCTACTAGATAACACATCAGAAGGGGAGAAATAGCAGTGGAAACGGGATGCAGGTTAAATTTGGACCACGTATTGCATTCCCAAGATTGTTACTTGGTAGCGCCAAGCTTTCTTTCTTGCATGCCTCATAGAATAGCACATCAGCAAGGGGGTAATGATTGTTCTGTTGAAAAAGATTGGTTTGCCCCAAACTTCCCTGCAGTGGTACATCATTATTGTTACACCTGCACCTTTTATCGAGCCCATAATGTAGGGAAACCAGCCAGAACTGCACAGGCTGCCCATCTGTCACCATGGGGCTCATTTGTGAATATGCAAGTGCCTTTCCTAAATATGCCAAAATGTTGCAATTATGAATACATACTTGTTATTGTTTGAATGTGTTCAGGGTGGATAGTAGCCTATCCCTGTATTAAAGCAAATTTATAGACAGTAACAAAATACTGTTAAAAGACTGTGGCCCTCATTATGACCTTGACGGTAAATATGGAATACCTCCGTGCTGACTGCTGCCAGCATATCGCCGCGGAGGCTGACATCCGTCCGCCACATTATGACACGTACATACAAAACTGACAGAAAACAGCCACAACCACAAATCCTCCAGACCCACTGAACGTGATAAACTGTTGGTACTACCACCCATACCATTACGCCACCAACACTACACCGCCTAAATAATGACCCACCAATCACCACAGCGAACATTCAACGATGGTAAACTATTGGTGGCGAACACCGCCTTAGCAGATAAGGTCACTCAACGACAAAACAAGACAACATTGGCCAGAACAAAACAAAAACACACCTGACACTAATAGACACACCCCACATACTCTAAAACACACACACACATCACCCACTATAAAACACACACCTACATCACCCACAATTCTTTGCTAACACAAAAAGACCGCAATAGCTAGCCATGCAAATCATAGAGACAACTACACAGACACACCACAACTACCCATTCATCCGTCATGCGCCACACACCTCACACCCCATCACATTACTCAACACCCTCTGCATAACACACACACCACACAACACCCATGTCCCCTCAAAGGCACCCCTGTTTCACTGATGAGGAGTTGCGGGTCATGGTTGAGGAAATAATCAGGGTAGAGCCACAGCTGTTTGGAGCACAGATCCAGCAGATATCCATTGCCAGGAAGATGGCGCTATGGTGGAGGATCATGGACCAGGTGAACGCCATGGGACAGCATTCACGAACAAGGGACAACATCAGGAAGAGGTTGAATGACCTACGGGGGAAGGTACATTCCATAGTAGCAAGGCACCAGCTCGCTATCCAGAGGACTTGCTGTGGACCCCCACTACCTCCTCCACAGCTGACACCATGGGAGGAGAAAGTCTTGGCAATCCTGCATCCTGAGGGGCTCACTGGAGTTGCCGGACGACTGGACACTGGTGAGTCAACATTTACTATCTATCACCACCCTATACCTGCATGCCATCTTGCCCTCCACCCTGACTCCTATCACCCCACACCATCCCACACAGTACACCGCCACAATTAACAAACCTAAATGCCAAGCCCTGCATGCCATAACCACTGCATGCACATCCCTTCCAGCCCTGCTTGTACACCCACCACCAAAGCATGCACAGCATGGAGAACTAACAAACCCACAATACATCACCATACACAAACAAAGGCGACAGGGTAACAGCAACAATATAGGGAAAGCTAGGGATGCAGAATATATCACAGATGTAGCATAACACCCACTTACAGCCCCACAGGTGCCCCAGCCAATCTCAGTGGCAAGGAGTTGCCGCGGCTTCCCAGGCCCCACATTAAGATGCCCCCAGTGATGACAGCAACTCTGGAGTTCTGGAGCTGGATGAACTCCCTGGCAAATCAAGGACCACTGTCCCCAGGACACGTCAAACAGCAGTGTGACCACCTGTAAAGGGACCCAGGTCCACACCTCACAGGCAAGACAATGAGGGTCCTGGGGGCAGTGGGCACACCGTTCAGGGGACACAGGCACAGGGGGCAAGGGACACTCGCAGGACAGCTGTGCTCCTGGGGGAGGACAGGCTTGGGGAAGCGACTGTCCAGGAGGCACTCACTAATGTGCGGGGGGCTTACCAACAATCCCAGGACAAGATTGGTCAGGTGATAGGCATCATGCAGGAGAACCAGCGCCTGCAGGAGGAACACCCCCAGGAGATCAAGAAATAATTGCAGGACCTGAACACCACCTTGGTCTCCATTGTAGGGGTGCTGGGTGATATGGCCAACATCATGAGGGACTACACATCTCACCAGCGGGCCCCTTTCACTAGCCAGTCAACTGACCAGAACTCCACATCTCCTGCAGCTAATGGACAGAAGGCCCTTCCACAGGAACCACAGGCCACCATTACCCCTCCACTGCAGAAGGTGAATCACCCTGCAAGCATTCCCTGCGACCCAGACAGACACCAGAGACACTTGCCAAGACCCAGACCACCTCAAGGAAATGAGGCCCACCTGAATGTCCCCCTTGTGTCCCACTGTGTCACCTTGTCCACTTTGAACTGCCATTGCTCCCCTTCCTATGGCCCCTTGGACACTGGACCTGTGCTACAAACAGACTGTCCCACTACCCTGGTCTATTCCCAACCATCACTCTACTCTATTGCACTTCCCATTGTAGAACAATTTTTAATAAACCCCCTTGGACACAACTTGAGCAATAGTGCTTTATCTACAGGTAATGTACAATGTAATGAACTGTAATGAACTGGATGATCCTGTGTAAATGTCCAGTAACATGTTGATCCATCCAACAAATGTGTCTCAGCAGTCTGTCCACATCACAGTCTGTACACTGTTGGAACAGAACCAACATCTGCAATAAGGGAAGGCATAGCTGACAGTCAGATGGGATGCAAAGGGAATGACTAGCATTATCCTGCAGTCACACAGTACAACACTACAATGTAGAAATGTTTAGTTCAACAGTCTTGACCTGAGTGTCATTGGAAGTACAGCTGGATCAAACGTGACCTGTTGTCCACATCTTCCGCCTCTTCCTCCTCCTCACTGTCCTCAGTGTCCACTGCTGCCACTGCTGCCACTGCTGCATTGTCACTTCCTCCTCATGCAGATAGGGTACCTGATGTCTAAGGGCCAAATTGTGCAACATGCAGCACTCAACGACGATTCTGCAGATCTTCTGAGGGGAGTAGCATAGGGATCCACCTGTCAGATGGAGGCACCTGAACCTAGCCTTCAGGAGACTGAAGGTCCTTTCTACAATCCTCCTTGTACACCCATAAGCATCATTGTACCTATTTTCAGCCCCTGTTCTCGGATTCCTAACAAGGGTCATGAGCCACGACAGGTTTGGTTAGCCTGTCACCTGCAAGAAGTAAGGGATACACATTAGCCTTGCACAATGGCAAGGGCCGTGACTCTTCAAGGCATATACTCACAAATATTGGGTAGGGACACAGGCTCACCTATAAGCCATACTCTGTGCCTCTGTAGTTGTGCCATCAGCTGTGAAACACTGCTATTCCTCATGACAAAGGCATCATGCACCGACCCCGGATACTTGGCTGTGACGTGGGAGATGTACTGGTCAGCCAGGCACACCATCTGTACACTGAGTGAGTGGAAACTCCTCTTCTGATTCTTGTACACTTGTTCATTGGCCCTGGGGGGGGACTAAGGCAATATGGGTCCCCTTGATTGCCCCAATTACATGAGGTGTATGTCCCATTGCATAGAATCCGGCCTTCACAGTGGGTAAATCATCTTCCTGGGGGAATGGGATGTGGCTGCACATGTTTGAGTAAGGCAGACAAAACCCTTGCAAGCACAATAGAGAACATTGGCTGTGATATCCCTGCAGCCAAGTCCACTGTCACCTGGAAAGAGCCAGTTGCCAGGAAATGGAGCACTGAGAGTACCTGCACAAGAGGGGGGATTTCTGTGGTGATACAGATAGCAGGTAGCAGATCAGGCTCCAATTGTTCACACAGCTCTGTGATTGTGGCCCTGTCCAGATGAAAACTGAGTTTGAAGTGCCAGACCTCCAGTGTTGCCAAGTCCACAAGTCTGTACATGTATGCTTGCCTCCCCCTATTCCTCTGCAGTGGTTGGTACCTAAGGGACTGAAATGTAAGAAAGGAGTGACAACAGGAACCATGAACACACCACAGCAGTGTACACAGAGCATGTGTGTATGCTGGATACTGGAACTGTGTAGGTGAGTACATTCGACTACAATGACATGCTAATTAATCTGTACATGTGAACTAGCATTAGAAAATGGCACCGCCTGTCCTGTATTCAGGGACAGGTGGAAGTGACCTCACACCGCTGACGTTGGTGTCATGGCGGAAGGCAGTCTGGACTGCTGTGCAATTCCTCATTGGCTAACATGGCCCTCTATGGATGATGGGAACCAATGATGATCAACGCCGGCTTAAAAATAAACTTGCAAAGATCTGTGCAAAGACTGAGCTCAAATGGCCTAATGCATTGCCAATTGATCCCATGAGCCTGTGAGCTACTGCAAATAGTAAAACAGGCCTTAACCCACATGAGGCCCTAATGGGCAAACCCATGAGACTTCCTGTCTCGCCACCAGTACCTCTATCTGCATTATATATAAAGTTGACTGATAACATTGTCTTTGATTATCACTGCTATGTAAAGTTATGTAAAGCCCTTCAATTCACAGGTATTTAGGGCTTTGCCCATGGAACCCAGTCAACCCTATCATCAACTTCAGACAGGAGACTGGGTCCATGTGAAAGTGAACCAGCAAAAACATTTTAGCAGCATTGATGGAAAGGGCCCTTCTTGAAGCTGTTCGCCACCAATACAGCAGTCGACTGTCAAGGCCCAATCATGTATCCAACTGCAAAAAGATTTGTGCTCTGGCTGAAAAGTGGAGAAAATCTCAGGGTGCAAGTGCTGGAAACCTTTCTCCTGAAAATGAAGATGATTTGCCACTATATACCAAAGAGGATTCACAACTACATGCTGAAGAAGATTTGCCACTACATGCTAAAGGGAAAATGCCCCTACATAATGAAAATATTGTGCAGATCCACCCATACCACCTCCTAATAAGGAACACAATTGTCTGACGTGGGCTAGTATGGGGCTGGGAAGCATGGCGGGGATTTGCTACAAAAGAAACAACCCTCCTCATTCCATGGTGCTACCCTGAATAGCTCTTTCCCAGACTGAACCACAGCCAGAGAGAACTACGGGCCAGATGTATCATACAACCGATTTGCGATTCTCAAATAGCGATTTTTAAGAAATCGCTATTTCAGAAATGCAAAAAGGTATGTATGACTTTTGCTATTCGGTAATAGCGATTTCTTAAAAATCGCAAATGCTATTACAGAATCGCAAATAGAGAATCTGACCCCATTCGCATCTATGGGCCTGTTGGCCCATATCTGCCAATTTTTTGCATTTCCAAAATTGCGATTTCTTAACCAGAAATCGCAATTTTGGAAATGCAAAATCCCAGGGTGCTGGGGGCCTAAGGCCACCTCTGCTGCACCCCCAAAACAAAAATTGGGACATGTAAGGTGCACACATGCCAAAAGGGCAGGTGTGCTTTACATGTACATTTTAAAAATGCATTTTAAAATTTTGCACATGGTTACCACCAGGTTCAACCTGGTGGTAAATAGCGATTACTAAATGCCCAAATCGCATTTAGAAATGGCTTCATACATGTGCTAAGAAATCGCAAATAAGGAATCCTTATTTGCAATTTCTTACTTAAAGAGTCACAATTTGCGACTCTCTAAAAAGGGTCGCAATTTTAAGGAATCACTATTTTTGCGATTCCTTAAAATTGCGTTCAGAATGTTTTTCATACATTCTGAACTGGCTTTTTGCATTCGCAAATGGGCATTCTCACCGTTTGCGAATGCAAAAAACCTTGATACATCTGGCCCAATATGCTAAAAAGATATGGACAGCTGAAAATAAGACTCAAATAATAGCTAGCTGGAATTTCCACTCTCTGGATGCTGGGGATTTTGTATTAAGTATCTTTAACCCTGCCTAGAATCCAGATTGACCTGTAGCATGGAATGTTTCACTAATAATAAAATAATGTTGCATTGTAAATAGCTATGATTGTCTTGCATGATAATATCAGTTTCTCTATACGTAATGATGACATAAGTAATTCAAGATTGTAGTAGACATAGAAGATGTGGTAAATGCTGCAGTATTGGTACAGTGCATACAACCACAAAACACTTCATACAGTGATCCCGAGTGGTGGGTAACAGAAGGTTCCCTGGTCACTCAATATCTGATTATTAAATCTCCCACCTTGGAGCAGCAAAGAAAAACCCATACTTGCCCCTCTGCTAGAGAACCATTCACCTTTAGCATCTTATCCATCTCTAAGACCCACACAATGTTTTTCTCTGCACAAAAACAGGCATGCACCTGGTGGTCTCTATTAGTTCAAAATTACGGCCCTCATTACAAACCTGGTGGTCGATGATAACAGGCTGGCGGTAATAACTATGAAATTATGACTATGCCAGAAACCGCTCAGACAGACAGACACTTTAACACACTGATCACCAAGACGAAATAAACAGGCACTACAGTGGTAACCGCCTACAGCCAGGCAGAAGACAATGTTCCGCCCACTGTATTATGACAGTCCAATCCACCACCTTTTCCGGGGCGGTACCAACGACACCAAAAGCCTGGTGGAAACACTGCACAGAAGGGAAAAGACTCACCCCTGGAGACTCAAGGAAGAACAACGCCACCATGGAGCCCGAGTTGCATGTGTTCCCAGTGCTCTTCTATGTTCTGCTCCACTACAAACACCAATGCCGCCAAAGACGACCACAGTGAGTACTGCTGCCTAGCACACAGAGAAGGGGGGGGGGAAAGAGAGTGACACACACACACATGCAACACCCCCACCCCCAACACCATACACACACATAGCTGCAGTAACATTGCATATTCACCCTGTAGCCCGCAGGAATAATGCAAGGACAAAAGGAACTCATTAAATTGAGTATAATGAGATAAAATAGTATAAATACATGCATCCAAATCAACAAGTATATACATATTTACAAATGTAGGGACACTGTCCGGTCCTCAATGTCCGTGGGCCACATCACAAAGTCCAAGGCCCCACCTCACTCCTGCAACAACACGGAGAGAACACTGTAGGGGCATCAGGTCGAAAATAGCCAGGCACCTCAGCCGGAAGATGGTACAACGCCACTGGTCCTGGAGGGGGCAACATGCCCTGTGCTCTGTTCTGGGGAGTGCAAGGCCACAGTCTTTCAAGTGGGTGACTTGGTCCTGGGGAGTGAAAGGCCACAGACTCTCAAGTGGGTGATATGCCCTGTGCTTGGTCCTGGGGAGTGATAGGCCACAGTCTCTCAAGTGGATGGCTTTTCCACTGGTTCTGGATGGGGCTCTGTGCCCAGTGATTTTCATCCTGTGGAGGATGGGGTGAGTGGATGGCTTCTCCACTGGTTCTGGAGGGGGCATTGTGCCCAGTGATCTTCATCCTGTGGAGGATGGGGTGAGTGGATGGCTTCTCCACTGGTTCTGGAGGGGGCATTGTGTCCAGTGATCTTCATTCAGGGGAGGATGGGAAGAGTGTATGGCTTCTCCACTGGTTCTGGAGGGGGCATTGTGCCCAGTGGTGCAGATCTTGGGGAGCGCAAGGTCACAGTCTTTCACCTGGGTGTCAGACCCACAGGATTTGCAGGGGCCAGGTCGCACAATAGCCCATGTACACAGGACTACACACTGTCCGCCAACAGTGACGTCTGCTCAGTGGTGGCAGTGGTGCTGCTAATGGTGGAGCTGGCAGTGGTGGGGGGAGGCTCCAGCCCATCCCCTGCAGCCTCGGACGGCTGCATCACCATGGTTGGTGGTGGGGGCTCCGACTGAGTCCCTGCACCAGGCCCCTTGTCTCTAATGCCTGCTGTTACAGGCCCCTCCTTCCTGCAGCAAGGGCTGCCTCCTTGCCCTTCCTTCCTGCAGCTGGGTCTGCCTCCTTGCCCTTCCTTCCTGCAGCTGGGGCTGCCTCCTTGCCTTTCCTTGACGCACTCGGGGCTGGCACCTTGTCCGTCTGGCTTGCTGGTGGCCGGGATCCTTTCCCACCTGGTGTAGTTGGGGACACTACTGTGCCCGTGGACTGGGTGGCTGAGGTGCTTGGCTGGGTTTTGAGGGACAGGGAAGGGCTAGGGAAGAGGTCAATGTTAGCAAGGAAAAGCTTCTTAGGGATATTAGGGTGGGAAGAGGGAGATGGTTTGGGAGTGGAGGAAGAGGGAGTGGTGGAAGGAGGTGTCAGTCTGCTGTGTTTGGGTGCACGTGCATGGGCTGGATGCTGTTTTGAGGTGGATGACTGTTGGGTGTCTGAGTGCTTGCGTTTGTGTACTTTGGAAGGAGGGGGCACAGACACAGTGGGAGAGGACACAGGGGACATGTGCATGGATGTGGGGGTGATGACTGCCAGTGAGGGTTGTGTCCTGATAGGTGTTCTGGGGATGGTGGTAATGGATGAGGATGTAGTGCATGCAGGTGTGAGTGTAGATGCATCTGGGAGGGAGGTGGACAACGAGAAGGAGGGGGCCACAGTGGAAGAAGTGGATGTTGGTATGTCTGATTCTGGGTGTTGTTTGTGTGAGTGCCTGTGGGATTGGGATGAAGTGTGGTGCCTGTGTTTGCCATGTCCACTCTTGTGCGTTGTCCTGGGTGCCTGCTTGTCTGACTATGTGCTTGGGATAGGTTGGGGTTGAGGGGAATGGGATTGGAAAGAGGAAGTTGGAGGGGGAGGGTGAAAACAGGGACAATGGCTGCCATCAGAAAGGAGGCCAGAACCTGGATTGGGCTCTGTTGGGCCGCCAAGCCAGTGTGAATGCCCTCCAGGAATGCATTTGTGTGTTGCAATTGGGCTGCCAGCCCCTGGATGGCATTCACAATGGTTTACTGCCCAACATAGATGGATCACAGGAGGTCTACAGCTTCCTCACTCAGGGCAGAAGGGCTAACTGGGGCAGGGACTGAGGTTCCTGGGGCGAAGGAGATGCCCACCCTCCTGCATGAGCGGGTACAGGAAACTCGCTGAGAGGCTGCTGGGAGGGTGGTGCTGCTACTGGGGGTGGCAGCTGTACTTGTAGCTGGGGTGGGCACAGAGGTGTTCGCCACCACCAGGGAGCTCCCATCACAGGAGGTATCCGTGTCCGAACTGTCCCCTCCTGTCTCTATCATGGTGCTCCCCTCACCCTTCGTCCCACTGGTGCCCCCACCGTCAGTGGATTCGGCCTCCTGGGTCCTTTGGGATGTAGCTCCCTCCATCACCGGTGCCTCTGCTCCTCTGCCAGATGGACAGGTGACAAAACAAAAAGGGGTGGGAAGAGACAAAGGATACACTTGGTCAATGGCGGCAACAACACCACCGTTGGCGTACACAACACACTCACACATAGGGAATAGCCCTATGCACTAGTCAATGCACTACCAGTCAAAATGCTAGTCACCAGGCCATGGATAGGGACACCTAACACCAATTGCAGCATACCTGAGATCCACAGACCCCTGCCCAGTAGTGGATGCCTACTAGCTTGGTTGGGGTACTTTCACATCAGAACCCTGCCCAACATGGGAACTACTCTGCAATGCCAAGCCTGGGCTAGGGGCACACGCAGGGCCCACCCCCCCACCCGGATACCACCCCACCAGGCGTAAGTTGTATATTAGGGCACTGTGCTCACCCCCTTTTGGCTGCTGTGATGCCCCCAAGCACCCATCTAGCTCCGGATAGGCCACCACCAGTATGTGGGCCATCAGGGGGGTCAGGGTTCGACAGGCACCCCTTCCTCGTTGGGAGGCCATTCCCAGCTGGGCGTCCGCCGTCTTCCATGCCCAGCATCTCAGGTCCTCCCACCGCTTGCGACAGTGGGTGCTCCGCCTGCCGTAGACCCTCAGTGTCCGAACATCCTTGGTGATGGCACGCCATATACCCTTCTTTTGACCTGCAGGAAAATGGACACAGGGAAAGGTAGTAGTTTGACCGTCCTGCCTGTTACACTCATGGCCCACTATAACCCCTTCCGAGCCCCATTAGCACACACATGGCCCACCATACATGCTGTCCGCTGCCCAGGGCCCTTCCACCAACCCCCCCATATGAGGCCTTCACACACAGCACTCCATGCATTCACTCCCCATGCACCGTACTCACGGTGTAATCACCTGTTTGTCTGGAGGCCCATACAGCAGTCGGTACTGGGGTAGGACCCCATCCACCAGTCCTTCAACTCTGCCGAGGTGAAGGCAGGGGCCCTTTCCCCAGTAACACAAGCCGTGGTCGGTTACAGACACAGGTCGGAGCAGCACATGCAGTGTAGGTCCTCTCTTGTTGAAGGTCAGGTAGCAAGTGAGGAATCCGATAGAAAATGGTAGTCACATCTGCGGGGGTGCGTACCGTCACCGCCGGCGTACATTACCATTGGCCACTGTACACCATAGGGCCCAATGTTACCCAATGAGGAGTTGCACAGCAGTTCTCGACCGCTTCCAGCAGTGGCGCACAACGTCAGCGGAATTACCTCATTTCTACCTCTCCCTCCATATAGGACAGGCGGACGCCATTTCATGGGGGGGTGCAGGCCATGGCTCCTAACTGCATCACAGTACACAAATGCACCATTTAGACATCTCCAACAAAATACTGTTACATTCACAACATGCATTGAACTGTAGTGGTTGGAATGTAGAGATAATGACCAGCTGCTTACTCTTTTGGCCCATAGATTGCAACTGCTGTGGATGAATAGGAGATGGAGACATCCCCCTGTGTACAGACCCCTGGTGGACTTGGCAACAATGGAGAACAGCCACATTATCCTCACCTATAGACTTGACAGGGCCACAATCACTGAGCTGTGTGCCCAATTGGAGCCTGTCCTAATATCTGCTATCCGTCAACCCACCTTGGCAGCAGGAATGTCACAGCCAATGTTCTCAGTAGTGCTGACCAGAATGTTGTCTGTCTTGATTAAACACATGTGCAGCTACATCGTTTCCCCCCAGGTGGAGGATTTGGCCACAGTGAAAACTCACTTCTATGCAATGGGACATATCCTCAACATTACTGGGGCTATTGATGAAACACATATTGCATTTGCCCCCCCCCCCACCCGGCGAAATGAACAGGTGTTCAGAAATCGAAAGAGTTTTCACTCCATGAGTGTGCAGATGGTGTGCCTGGTGGACCAGTACATCTCCCATGTCAATGCAAAGTATCCTGGGTCTGTGCATGATGCCTTTATCCTGAGGAATAGCAGAATTCCAAATGTGATGGGCCAACTACAAAGGCACATGGTGTGGCTAACAGGTGAGCCCTGGTTCCCACCCAGTATATGTTGGTGTATGGGTATGGTGTAGGCCCTAAGGGATAGTGTGTGGCTAACAGTTGTCCCTCAACATTTGCAGGTGCCTCTGGTTACCCCAACATCTCATGGCTACTGACCCCTGTGAGGAATGCCAGGACAAGGGCAGAGAAACGTTACAATGAGACACATGGGCAAACAAGAAGGATTATGGAGAGGACCTTTGGCCTCCTGAAGGCCAGGTTTCATTGCCTCCATCTAACAGGTGGAGCCCTGTGCTACTCACCCAAGAAGGTCTGCCAGATCATCGTGGCATGCTGTATGTTGCACAACCTTGCCTTGCTTCTCCATGTACCTTTTCTGCAGAAGGAGGAGGCTGGAGATGGCCGTGTGGCAGCAGTGGACCCTGTGGACAGTGAAGATGAAGAGGCAGAGGATGACAACAACAGAAGTGCAATTAATCGTCAATACTTCCAATGAGACACAGGTAAGACATTGTTGATACACATATATTTGACAGTATGATGTGTGACATTGTCACTGACAGGCTGTGTATTCCTAATTCTATAGTCAAAATGGGGAGCACCCTGTCTTCCATTCCAACATTTGTGACCCCAAGGCATCATGGTAAAGGCAGTCATTAGCACAAATTTGAATAGGGGTTTGCAAGTTTTTCACCATAAGTTGGTGCGGCGAGTGCCGTATCTTTGGACACGTGTTTCTGGCTATTTGGCAGTCATCAGCGAAGAGCAACGTGTAGCTGGCGGGGTTGCATGAAATGCCGCCTTGAAAGTATTCACAGGTTTAAGTACCACTCAAGAAGGCGCACAGGTGCTTCACCCGAGCTCGTCAGCTCAGAGGCTCACGGGAGCCTTAATTACAACAGTCAAAATGGGGAGCACCCTGCCTTCCATTCCAGCATTTTTGACCCCAAGGTATCATGGTAAATGCAGTCATTAGCACGAATTTGAATAGAGTTTTGAAAGTTGTTCACCATAAGTTGGTGTGGCGAGTGTCCACAGATACACAGCACTTGATGCACCTATTAAGGTGAAAGACTTTGATTACTTTTGTTAATGTGAAACAAATCTGACTGCATTTACCAAGATCCATTGGGGCCAACTTTTTGCTGGAGTGTGAGGCAGTGTGTTCCTTTTTTTTTTGTACTGTGTCGAATGACGGCTCCCTTGAGCTAACGGGCTGACGAGCCTTGGTGAGGCACCTGCCCACCAGAGTGGTACATAAACCTGAGAAGACGTTTGGTGGCATTTCAAGCAACCCCACAAAATATGCTGCTCTCTGCTGATGACGGGTGAAGCCCAGAAACACGTGTCCAGAGATACACATCACTTGCTGCACCTACTAAGGTGAAAGACTTTGATTACTTTTGTTAATGTGAAACAAATCTGACTGCATTTACCAAGATGCATTGGGGCCAACTTTTTGCTGGAGTGTGAGGCAGTGTGCTCCCTTTTTTTTTGCACTGTGTCGAATGACGGCTCCCTTGAGCTAATGGGCTGACGAGCCTTGGTGAGGCACCTGCCCACCAGAGTGGTACATAAACCTAAGAAGACGTTTGGTGGCATTTCAAGCAACCCCACAAAATATGCTGCTCTCTGCTGATGACGGGCGAAACCCAGAAACACGTGTCCAGAGATACACAGCACTTGCTGCACCTAATAAGGTGAAAGACTTTGATTACTTTTGTTAATGTGAAACAAATCTGAGGGCATTTACCAAGATGCATTGGGGCCAACTTTTTGCTGGAGTGTGAGGCAGTGTGCTCCCTTTTTTTTTTGCACTATTCCTAATTCTATGCCAACTCACTGTTCCCTTTGGCATCTATTTTTTGCGGATGTTGGTGCCCCACTATTGTTCCTGGTGTGTTCAGTGCAGCCAACTACAGGTCTTTCCAATGTAAACATTACTGTACAGTTGAATTGCAATGTTTGAACCTTTGCTAAATGAATACCTTTTGAAAACATCTGACATACGCCATACCTCTATTTTATCAAATTGTGTTTATTGCAGTGCTCTGAAGAAGAGGGGTAGTGCAATGGGCTGGGGTGATGATGGAGGAAAATACAGGGTAGAGTCCAGTCTATTTGTATCACAGGTACATTGTCCAAGGGGGCATAGGAAGTGGAGCAATGGCAGTTCAAAGTGGACAGGGTGACAGGGTGGGACACAAGGGTGACAATCAGGAGAGCCTTATTTCCTAGCGGGGGTCTTGGCAATAGTATCCGGCTTCTGCCTGGATCACAGGGAACGTTTGCGGGGTGGTTCTCCTTCTGCAGAGGGAGGGCTGCTGGTGGCCTGTTGTTCCTGTGGCGGGACTCCTGTCCACTAGCGGCAGCGGAGGTGGACGGCTGTTCGGTGGTTTGGCTAGTGTCAGGTGCCCGGTGGTGTGCCACTGCCTCCCTCATACTGTTGGCCATGTCTGCCAGCGCCCCTGCAATGGAGACCAGGGTGGTGTTGATGTCCTTCAAGTACTCCCTGATCCCCAGGTACTGTCCCTCCTGCGGCCGCATGTTCCCCTGCAACTCGTCCAGTATCTGGCCCAGCGTATCCTGGGAATGTTGGTATGCTCCCAGGATTGATGGGAGTGCCTTCTGGAGAGTTGGTTCCCTGGGCTTGTCCTCCCCCTGGTGCACAGCAGCCCTCCCAGCTTCCCTGTTGTCCTGTACCTCTGTCCCCTGAACCGTGTGCCCACTGCCACTGACCCCAGGTACCTGATTGTCTTGGGTTTGTGGGGTGGCCTGGGGTCCTTGTAGTGGTGGACACAATGCTGATTGATGTGTCCTGGGGACAGAGGTATGGGCCCACTTGGTGGGTGCTGTGGTGGTGTTTCCTGAGGGGGGAGGCTCTGTGGTGGTGTGAGACTGTGCCTGGGTAACCGACTGTCCGGAGATCCCTGCTGGGCCAGGTTATTCATCCAGATCCAGGCGAGCAGAGCTGCTGTCATCACTGTGGGCCTCTTCTGTGGGGGGACTGGATGTTGCTGGTACCGCTTCACCCGTGACATTGGGTGGGCTACCTGTGGGGATGTAAATGCAGTGTTATTGTTTCTGCATGTGACATATTGTGCATGGGTGTGTTGCCCTCTATGGTTTTTATTGCCCTGGCAGCTTTGCTTTGTGTGAGTTGTTATTTGGTGGGCTAGGTAATTCTCTCTAGTGTGCACGCTGTGGTGATAGGTGTCCATGCAGGTCTGTGAGGGGTGTCCATGCATTGGTGTTGCATGCAGAGCTTGGTATTGGGATGAGTGGGTTATGATGGTGTGGTATGTGGAAGGTGGTGGAGTGATGGGAGTGAGGGTAAGGGTGGGGGTATGTGATGGCATGCAGGCAGGAGGGTGATAGTAACAGCGATTTGACTTACCAGCGTCCAGTCCTCCTCCTACTTCAGCCAGGCCCTCAGGATGCATGATTGCCAAGACTTGCTCCTCCCATGTTGTAAGTTTTGGGGGAGGAGGTTGGGGTCCACCACCAGTCCTCTGTACTGCGAGCTGGTGTCTTGTTGCAATGGAACGTACCTTCACCAGTAGGTCGTTCCACCTCTTCCTGATGTCATCCCTTGTTCTTGGGTGCTGTCCCACGTCGTTGACCCTGTCCACGATTCTCCATCTTCCGAGCAATGGATATCTGCTGCACTTGTGATCCAAATAGCTGTGGCTCTACCTGGTTGTTTTTCTCCACTATGACCCTTAGCTCCTACTCAGAGAACCTGGGGTGTCGTTGTGGTGCCATGAGTGTGGTGTGGGTGGTATGGGTGAGAGTGTGTTGGGGTGTGTGTTGTGAGGTGCGTGTGTGGTGTATAGGTGATGGTGGTATGTGGCTCGGGTTGTGTGGGTGCTCTGGCTGTCGCTCTCTCTGTCAGCATTGGTTTGTTTACGTAAAGGGTTGTGGGTAATGTGGGTGTGTGTTTTATAGTGGTGTGGGTGTATGGGTATGGTGTGCGTATGTGTGTCAGGTGTGTGTAGTTTGAATTGTCCAATGTGATGTTGTTTTGTTAGGTTGTGTGTATTTTGAGCCCGGCAGTATGTACCGCCAATGGTTTACCGCCATTGAACCTCTGCCACGGTGATTCGTGGGTCATAATGTCGTGGGTGTAGTTCTGTTGGCATAACGGTGTGGGTTTTGCTACCGCCAGGTTATCACTGACCTTTGGGCAGGTGGACTTGTGTGTGTGGCTGTATAGTGACAGATTGGTATGTGTGTGTCATAATATGGTTGGCAGTTATCCGCTGCAGCTGTGTTATGTTGGCGGCAGTCGGCATGGCGGTAAGTGGGATTTACCACCAATGTCATAATGAGGGGCTATATTTTCACATTGTTCCTATGAGGCTGATTTATTAGCCTGGGTACCAAAGATAACAAGGGGGTTCTACAGGAAGTGAACACTATTTGTCACCATTGAGTGCAACGAAGTGTTATGGGAGATGATTTTGGTTGTACAAATCCACTTGTTAACACCATTGCGGTGAATGGGGAAGCAAATATGTGCCTTGGGAATGAGGACAGACTGACCGAGGGAGAAATTCAGGGAGGGTGGAGGGGAAGGGAGTTAGTAAGGTATGGTAAGCTGAATCTAAGGTTCTAAGGAATCTATGGTTGCTGCATTTGTTCGAGTGGACAGATTAACTGTACTTACAGTCCCCCTCACAAATAATAGACAACATCATAGGAAGCTTAGGAAGAACATCTAATGCAACTACACACCTTGTAAGTTTTACTGTGGCATTTAATACAGCCTTAACGCTTTTGCAAACAGCACTCTCCGAATTTGCCAGTGGGCATGTGCCTTATGACACACTTTGTAACAAAAGGGTTACCTGGGCTCCAGGTGGGTACTTGGCTTGATTTAGTCTTCTCACACCCGGTCACCACCAATCTCTAATGAATCTCCTGGAAGCTGGTAATAGATGTGGAAGTCTTGATGGGCATCAGAAGTGGTCAATGAAACTTGTTTACCACAATGCATATAAGGTAGCTTCAGCTGGTGTCCCTAATGTGTTTTGTAAATGGTAGCCACGTGACTACAGCCACCTGTGCTACAATTCTGCCATTTATGTATGGGCCCTTGGAGACCACAGAAGTTGTGCGTGTGAAGTTACTCCTTGTACAAGCTTCCGGGATTGTGAAGCCAATGACAGCTTCCCTAGGGGCATCGGGAAATGTCACATTTTGTGGGAATGCTGTTGACTGGACACTGCATCCCAAGAGGGTGAGTGTGAGGTCCTGGAGGATTTGTTCCCTAGAGCCCCAGGTCCCTTATGTATTGGGACACTCGTTTGTCCTTAGACCCGAGGTAAATGCCATGAGCACCTGGCAAATTCCTCTAAACCCCATCCCGTACAATGATCGTGAAATAATAAACACAGAGAACAAAGTTAGGAAAGAAATGCATTCTTTCAGGCAAAGTATGAGGTTTGTATGGCGTGGTGAGGAAAAACATCTCATGGAATTCATACAAGGCACAACACCCTTGAATCCACTAGTTGTCTAATTTTGAAAAATGTACAGGAGTTTGGGCCCCAAATCACAGGTGGCATTAGGCCTACTCACACAACGGAGATACAATTTTTATCAGAAGACGTGGGATTGTAGAATAGTAATAGAATATTTGTTATTCCCTATTGTATTTCACTACATTTATGCCTTCCAAATGTAAGAAAGTGTGTACGAAAGAAGTCATTTTTAAAAATACCCTCTAAAATATGCTTGTACAGGTACTCACAAATTCAGAGATGTACAAATAACCACTGCTCAATAACTGAACCTTGATACCTATTTTTCACTCTACATATTTCATAATATGAATTAGGCTATACTCCATACACAATGAAAAAACATTGTACTGTGGAGCTCAGTTGTTGGCTATGGGTACCTCGGGTTCTTGGATAACCTACAAACCCTATATATCCCGCAACAAAAAAGGTCTAGCAAACATAAATTGGCCATCGTGACAAATGATATAGATTAAAAAATGGCTGTTTTTTCCCTCTCGTTTTCAATATTTCTTTAATTAAACAGTTTGGACCTGATTTAGGTCTTGAAGGTCTTACTAGCAATCCACTGCGGTGGCAGTCCCAAGTACTCCATCAAGCCGATGGCAGGTCGCCAGTCCTATTTAGATCTATGGTGAGTCAGCCGCCCTGCATCTAGCAGCTGATGCGGCAGACTCCAATGCTGATGATTAGCACTGTGTCACCATCCTGACAGTGGGATCCCACTGAGCTTATTCAGATAACACAGTCATGCTGGTAGTGTATCAGTGGTGATCCCATGATGGTGGGTGTCCGTTGCGGAACCTGTTCAGTATAGTACTATGGCTGTGGCTAATATTTAGATGCCAGCAGCCAACCTGTTGTATATTGGACAATTGTGAACACATGCAAACCATACTCTAAAGCACACTCACTTTCAGAATATGATCCTTTGCTATTACACTGCAGCAGACCATTTGGATGCAGGAATTGCCACATAGCAGAGGTGGCTCCTCCGCTAAGGAGGAGGAGCGTCGCCCCACTGCTTTCAGCAGAAGGTGAAGGAAACAGCAAATTATAATAACAAGGCATTATTCCATTTTATTTTTCAACTGAGCCAGGGCATGGTGAGGCTGGAGGGGGCTGGAGGGAGGAGTGGCTCCTGCACCATAAGTGGGCATGTCTTTTTGGCCGGCCATTTTAGGCTAACCAAACAGTCATGTGCACTTTGCATTTCTTGTTCCTGCTGTATTGCACAGCCGGGAAGAGAAAGTGCACAGGGTGCCATTCTCTCTGTGAGCGCCAAACCAGTCCGCTCATACCAATCATGGCACTGCTGTCATGCTGGTGACAGCAGCTCCGTGATTGACTGGGGGGAGTCTGGGAGCCTGTGGGCAGAGATGAGGATGGACAGAGGAGACAGGTGAGTGTTTTTTTTCATTTATTTATTTATTTTTTTATCCCACCCGCCCGCCACCCCATTCAGTGGCAGCCTTTACTGCACACAGGAGTCAGGTTAATTTGTTTGTGTTTCTCTCCCTCTGTGTTTTAAGTTACTATTGTTTTTTTGATTATCCTTCATCTTCTTTGGGCAGTAGTTGTTTTCTCATTTAATCACAATGGCAGGGAGGAGAAATTCAAGTTTCACAGAGGGAGAGTTTCCTGTCATGGTGGATGAAATTATCAGAGGACAGTCACAGTTGTTTGGAGCACAAGTACAAAATGCAAACATATCTCAGAAAAGGGAAATGTGGATCAGAATAGTGGACAGAGCGAATGCTGTATCTAACAATCTTCACACACAGGAAGAAATTAGGAAGAGGTGAAACGAACTGCGGGGGAGAGTGCACTCCCTGGCCTCCAAGTGTCACCTGGAGGCCCAGAGGACTGGTGGGGGTTCTCCCCTCCCCTTACAACTCTTTCCTTGGAAGGAGAAGGTCTTGCAGACTAAACATCCTGAAGGCTTGACTGGAATCCCTGATAGAGTGGAGAATGGTAAGTTGCACTTAGCAATGTCTCAACAATCACAAATGGAGTTCTACCCTCAGGTTAGCTGTTTAGAATGGTTCAACACCCTTATCAAAACAGATATATCTAAACTTGACTCCACAAAATATCTTATTTTATCCAAATTACTAGAATCATGGTTGTATCTCTCTTTTTAACAATGTGCAATGTTTAGTTGATTGTGTGTGGTTCCCCATGGATCATCCCTTGCATTTTCCATGTCCCTTGCTTCCTATCAATGTGCGTTGTTGTTCTCCCAAAAACAAGTCCAAGCTTGTGAGTGGTATTTTCACCTATTCACATCATACCCAAATGTGTGCTCATCTCCACTATAGTCATTGAAATAGATACATGTAACTCACCTTTTAGCAACCATGATGCCAACAGATGACTACAGCTACCATGATGCCCTGTTTTTGTATCTGCAAAACAATAGTGCAATGTAATTTTGCTGTACCTTCGTACTTCCATATGTGCAGACATCTAAAAACCTGTGCATTTGACAGTCACAATGTCATGCTATGTATGAAAATGTCAGTTGTTGTGTTCATCAAGCAGGTTGACACCTTCTCATACCTACATTGATTTGATGTAATTGCTCACTTAATTCATAGTCTGTTTGTAGATTGGCGTGGGTAAACAGTGCAGGACACAAAGGATATATCTTAGATATGTGTCTCTTTATTTTGTCAACAATAACAGTTTTCACTTATATGTGGTTGGTGTCTAAACAGATAATGAGTTGTCCTCTTTTATTCTGCCTCCAACCAGATTACAACAGCTCTTGCAAGCTGTAACCATCTTCTTCTCTCTTTGAGCCATAATGATGAGCACTCGAGAAAAAATCTAGGGCTAAGGTTCTACCTCAGTGGAAAATAAATGTCTCAGCGTGTTGAAAGGGGACCCTGTCACACTGTTGAATCCAAGATTTCCTACCATGTTATGTGGCATGCTGATTAGATGTAGTATCCACACATAATTTACTTTGCACTGTTCATATGATGACCAATGCCAGTTTTTCTATTAAGTTGAACTGCAGTTTGTCCAATATTTTTTAGCCTGCTTGGCCTTGGAATGGTCTGGTACTCTAATCTATTCACTACTGTGTTTGGTTGAATGGCTGGCACATGTAATGTACACTTCAGAAATACCATTCTGCATTGCAGGACATATCTATGACATGATCACTGAGGTTTGCATCTGTGTAAATCAGCCTGCATGTGTAAAACAATAAAAATCACTCAAAGGCCTAATCATTCTATCAGTCTGACTTTACTTTTTTAGGTTGCCCCATTTGTAGCTAAATACACATTTAAGATACAAACAAGATTTCAATTTCATATTGTCTGCATTCCTTTAAGGTCCAACACACAGGGCCAGTGGACCACTCTGCTACTCAAGACACTTCCACTCCAGACCAGGATCAACACTTCAGTGAAGACTCCACTCCTGCAAGTCTGGATGATTGGGAGCAGCCTTGTCCACCTGGTCTGTCTGGGCAGACAGCTCCAATGAGGCACACTCGACCCACACCTACTCCTCCCACCCTAGCTGAAACCACATTTCAGTCTATGGATACCTCCAGTTCCTGTGTTCAGAGGAACTTCACACCAATCTTGTGCCCCTAAGTCCTGGCTGCTGTTGAGACAACACCACCTCAAGTTGTGCAGGATACAGTGGGATGGGGCACAGGGTGGTGGGGGTAGGGGTCATGGGAAGGAATCTGGGGGCCAGTAAAGTGAGGCCACTGGTGTCATTGTCAGCCGTATCATCATTGAACAAGTCTTGGGAGCAGTATAAGAGTCCCAATACGCGATGGGCCAGGTCATAAGTGAGCTCTGGGAGATCAAGAAGGTGCAGAGGGAGCTTATGTTGGAAATCCACAACCATAAGGACAAAATGAGCTCCCTGACTGGGGTGCTTTTCGATATCACCACATGTGCAGAGCTTTTCCCATGTCATCTGCCCCTGCCCTGTCTGTGGTCCTTCCACATCTGTACCAAGTACACCAATGCCATCCATAGACAGGAAGGCCCTGCCACATGAGAAGCCTGCTCCTCCAACCACAGTCCCTACACCTGTGCCCGCCCCTCCTTCCCGGAGGGGATGGTCATTCATACCACCAGGAGGTAATGGCAAAACCACCACGCTAAGAGACGCAGATCCTAATTTCCTCTAGTGTGCGTCTAGGTTTTAACCTGTGGACTATTTCAGGGACATATTTACCTTTTTAAGGACAGTTGCATTTTGCTTCGTTCATTATTATATTGTTTGAAACACTTTTCCATTCCTTTGTATCAAGTAAATAAATGATAATGGCACAAACTTCATGACTGTTGTTGCATATTGTGGCATTCCATTTTCATGTCTGTCTTGCACTATAATTTTGTCAAATTTATTGAACAATTAGTTGCAATGGGAAATTAGATATGTCAAACAGGTAATGTGTTACCCATTTCAGTCAAACAAATCAAAATTCCAATGAATTGGTGTCATACATTTGTAGGTAAAAGTCTTTGATGAAATCAGAGCTGAGTTTCACAAACCATGAATAACTCCAATTGTCTGTGCCATTTAGAGGCTGGCACTCCACAACCTTGAGACCATGGAAGAAAGGGAATAGAACCTCAAATCAAATTAAATAGGCAAACTATTATTGACTGTGACCTAGCTGGAGCCAGACATCCTGCCCTCACAATAGGAATCCTACCTCAATAACACCAATAGTTTACACCCTGGCAGTGATACGATTTGAGACCACATGGCCATTACAGGACACTGAGAGAGAATCTGGTGCAAAGTCACAACCACCATTCAGTTGTGTGCTTAAAATAAAGTTCTATCAACTATGAGAAGATAAATCAACAGCTTCTTACACTGATCACAAATTGAAGATTTAGCCAATGTGAAGGAAGACCAGTATGCTATGGCACTTGATGGCAACATCCCACAGAAAAACAGGTCTGATACAATCTGAATAACTTACATTCAATCACAGTGCAAGTTGTCTCTGTACAAGAGCTGTCCGCCCCAAGTGGGTATCTGTCCCAAGATCAACACATTTTCACTTTGTACTTTCCAACAGCAACAGTTCACTGCAAATGTCACAACTTTGAAATGTCCAAATGGAGATGACATGGTGAAGGACCCTGAAACCGAATAACAAAAGAAAATTTACGATTTTACATATACAATTTGACTCAAATGATAAGTTAAGTGGACATATATACGTAGCACAAGTAAAGTTAATCTATGTCAATAAACATAGTAGTCAATGTAGGGAGAATCTGATCCACAAACATCTTTGCCTTGGGCTTTCCTGAACTGACCCTTCCTACCAAATTACCATTGCAGAATGATATGTTCACTATGTCACAAGTTGTTCTGACATTGGAGGTTACAATGTCAGGTGAAAAATTGGTCAATAACATCTTGACGAAGGTCAATTCCTTCTTCACCACGGTCATCCTCATAGGGCATTTCCACATCCTTACCTCGTAACTCTTCGCGGTCTCCATCCTCTGTCACTACCTGGTGACTTTTGACGGTCTCCATCCTCTGCGATGATTTGGATGTTCCGTCGCACTGCAATGTTGTTCAACATGTAGCAGGCAACCGTGATTTGGGTGAGTAGAGGAAGGCTTCACAGGTCTTGTCCAGGCATCTGAACCTGGCCTTCAGGATCCCAAAAGCCCACTTCACAAGCCTCTGTGTTCTTCCATGTGCCTTATTGAAGCAGACGTCCTCTGGCATTGTTGGATTCCTTAGTGGTGCTAAGAACCATGGTCTGTTAGGATAGTCTGAGTCCCTTACATGGAAGAAGTATATCGATAAGTTAATATCAAATCAAACTTTTCTACCTTCCTAAACTAAGATTAAAGCAAATGATGCTCAAGTCATGTTGTACTTACCAACAAGCAACACCCTTTCTGCTCCAAGTTGTAACATTTGCAGGGGTATGGGGCTGTTCAGTAATACAAAGAAATCATGTGTTGGCCCAGGAAAGCGGGCACACACACTTCTGATGTACAAATCTGGTAAGCAGACAAATTGAACAGTGATGAAATGGATGTTCTTCCGATTGCGGTAGACCTGTTTCCATGCATGTAGTGGCACCAAGGCAATATATGTGCCATCTATCGCTCCAACCACATGGTATAGGCCACCCAAAGCATAAAATTCTCCCTTCACAGTGGCCAAAACCTGTTGTTGCGGGAACTGGGTGTAGCTATTGATGTGTCTCAGTATTGAAAAGAGGACTTCTTGTAGGACACCATTAAAAGCTGGTTGGGACATGTCTCCATTTACTGCCACAGTATACTGAAAAAAGCCAGTGGCCACAAAATGAAGTACTGCCATGAGTTTCACTATTGGTGTTATTGCTGTTGTATTCCTATTGTGAGGCAGAAGAATAGGCTGTAGGTGGTGACACAAATCCAGGATAGTTTGCCTATTTAATCGAAACTTCTTAATGACATCCCTTTCCTCCAAGGTTTAGAAATGGCCTGAAGACCTGAGGCTGTTGTCTCCTACCCATGCCTAGGTTCAAATGTCTGCATGTATGGAAAAAAATATATGCTTAAATGGTCACACCATACTTTTACAATCAATACACATCTTATATCTTGGTAAAATTAGGAATCTCATTGTGTCATATATGTACAAATAGTTTTATCAAATATTTTTTTCTTTAAAAATCACTTTTTTACATGTCTAATTATTTTATTAACACATTTGAAATGTATTATTTGCACATAATTATTTAACTATTTAATTATTTAACTTTTTTTTGCAAAACATCATCACTGGAGCTATTACTTCCCTCACAGCACTATTGAAGTCAAATACAGCCATGGTTCACTTTTTAATGTGTCATATCTTATCAAAAGCACTATTGTTGATCAATTGTATAGACACTAGCCTCCATTTTGAGTGCTGGTGGTGCACTCACAAGTTAAAAATACACAAATTCACGCTCTAAAATGGCTGCTGCCTGGCTTTGAGTACACAATGTCCATCGGCCTAAGTTGACAGCCTAGCAAATGGAACACTCCACAATGGACCCTGCCATAGGCTAATGTGTGCGACTGCTATGCACCAAAGCCAATGGCCGTGACTGTCTCCATCACAGATCAGGCCTGCCTTGTACACAGCATAATAAAAAAAGCTCACTTGTCTCCTGAGACTGCAGCCAACAGGACCTCCTCGTTTTTTGCTGTTGTTACCGACCACTAGGAGCCAGGATGCCAGGCACAGCAGGTGACAGGGCCCCTGCGTTCTCCCCTGAGGGATCAATAAAGCTGAATTTTAAAAGTCAGTTTCATTTTGAAAATCTCCAATCACAGCTGGGACAATTGAAGTAAGGAAATATTCCCCTTCAGCAGGTGATAATGTGATCAAATTGGTGCCAAGAAAAATCACAGAGAGCTGATGTTCCAAAGTCTGAGCTCCAGCAGAGACAGCAGTATTCTGTGTTGTACCAGATGTTAAAGCAAGAGTTGCACGATCCACAAAGGGAAGCTCATAGGTGGCTTCCCATAGGAAATACACCCTCAATGCACATGTCTGGTAATGAGCCCTTAGAAAGAACATCAACAGATCAGTGTCCAATGAAAGTAAGTAATGCCTAGAAAGACAAATTTCCAGAGCACACTGAAAAAAAGTACCAGAGGCACTGAAACATGGGCTGCACACACTCCAAAACAAGTCTAAATGACAGAGACCAGATACACTCCGATTCTTTCAGGAGTGGTGCTCCGAAATAATGCATCATGTGTTCACAACACAGTTGCCCTGGTAAATGCGCCATCAGTCCTCCTTCTTGCAATAGAGCAGTCACTGCAAATAAAAAACAGCAACAGCAAGATGTCTCCTATTATAGCCAAAGTAATTGGAAATCCCCCGAAAATACTTGAAAATATTGAGTGTATGGTTAAAGGTATTATGCCAAATGTATGGGAGAAGGTGCTAAAGAACACGGAACCAACAGCCTTAAAGAATGTACAATCCCTGTAGTACTGGCTGCATTGAAAATCCACCCCACGTGTTTACCAAAGTGTCTTGGAAAGCCTGTGTTTAAAAGGGACTGTTCCTCTGCAGATGTCCTTGCTACTTGGAGCGCATAGATCTCACGTGCAGATGTCAGCACCACATGTTTTCGGAAAAAGAGAGCTTTAGTCTGCTTAACTTGTCTGTTGGAAAATGGGTTATTGGTAGGGCAGGTAGGTACCTACACCTAGCAACAAGCCACTAACCTCCACATAGGTACAGTTAGGTCTCAGTAAATTAATCCCAGCTCAACCCTTGGTAGCTTGGCAACGAGTGTCAAGGCTTAACTTAGGAGACAAAGTGTAAAGCATTCAAATATCACAAAACAGTAATTAAATAAAACACAGGAAACAGTTTAAAAATCCAAAACCTATTTATAAAAATAGCTTATATTTTTATCTTTAAAATGACACAAAAACGATTAAAATCGGTTCAGGGGAATCGGAGATATGAATTTTTAAAATATTATTATTTTCTAGCGCTTAGAAACAAAAAGCGCCAATCGGGTCATCTGGTTGCACCAGGACCGGGGCAAAGTCAAACTTTCAGGCCGACCGCGATGGAGCCCTGCTCGGCTACAAGTCGCGGGAGGCCTCGGTTAAAAAGTTACCTTCTGACTTAGTCTCTTTTTTGATGTTTTTCTTCCCTGGGACGAACCTGCCAGTTGAATCCGACCTCCTGGAGCCCTTGTCCGGATACGCGAAGTCGGTTTCCTCGGTGGTGATTTTTACCTTCAGACTTAGTCGTTTTTTCGAGATGAAAATCCTTCGACCGGGGTAAACCTGGATCTTGATCCGACGTCCGTGGAGCCCTTCTCGGATACGATGGCTGGGAGGTCCCGGTCAACTTTTTACCTTCGGACTTAGTCTCTTTTTTGGATGTTTTTCTTTACCGGGACGAACCACGAAGTCAGGCCGGGTCGCGGTTGAGGCAAGCCGGCTAGAATTTCCGCGTCGGGTCAGTCACTTTATGGAGCTTTTTTTCAAAAATTCTCCAATCTTTTCCAAACTTCTGGGGCTTCACCCAAATGTTCTTTTAAGGTTCTTTTGGGGTCCACAGCTCACCCCAAGGGTCCAGAAGTTCTGTGATGGTCCTTGGGAAGTGCGGACTTCAACTCCCAGAATGCACCTGGCGCAAACTCCTTTTTGCCCACTGGACAGTGGTCAGCTGGTCACTTTTTCAGGAGTTGGTGCAGGGGACTCTGGATAGCAATTTTTCACCTGTAGCAAACAGGGAGTCCCTCCTTGAACCAGTTGAAGCCAGGCAAAGTCCTTCTTGTGGTGAAGCCCAAGTGGGCAGCTGGTGCAGTCTTTCTGAGTGCAGGGTCCAGGTGCAGGCCAGGGGTCCAGCAGGGCAGTCCTTCTTCTCCTTGTAGTTCCTTCTTCTTGAAATTTGGTGGGGATCTGAGGCGTGGGTGCAGGTCTGCCAGTTTTATCCTTGCTCCTGGGTGAAAAGCAGGGGGGCCCTGGTTCTCCAATCAGGGACAGGGTCGTCCCCCTGTGATGACCACTTCCTGGGAAGTGTGGCAAAAATCCATCCCAGAAGGCAACAGTCTCTAAAAATCCAACCTGGATGAATCTGATTTTTGGAGGTTACATCTGGCTGAGCCCACCCACTGGTGTGGCTAAAAATCATAAACACACCCCTCTCCTGCCCTGTCCTAATCTAATCAAGGGGCACCTAATTGTCTGGGGTTGCAGGATGTGGGGGTGTTGCTGGGTGCTGCAAATGTCCTTCTCTGCCTTTGAAGACCAGTTTGGCAGCCCTCCCCCTTCCTGCCTCACCATCTGCTGAGGGGAGATTCTCTCCCCCAAGCACATTCCTTTGTGTGAAGCCTGGCCACTTCACACCTAATCAAGGCAGCCTGGCAGAAGCTGCTGCAGGCTGGCCAATCAGAGCACAGCAGCAAAAACAATGCAGAGCTGAAATTGGCAACTTTTTAGGTAAAGTCTAAACTTTTTACCTGGACAAGTTATATTAAATCCAACAACTGGAAGTTGTGGGATTTATTACAACAATCAATTTGATACCAAATTCTTGGTATGTAACATTTAAGGAGACTTTAAAATTTAAAATAAAGTCTGCCCATTCTAGCCTATGAAGGCCATTTACTTCAATGAGGGAAAAACGAATTTGGCTGTTTTTACCTCACCAGGGCTTATAAATCTATTTTTATAAAGTCCCTGCTTATAGTTACATGGCACCCAGCCCTAGGGGCACATAGGGCACACCTTAGGGGTGACTTATATGTAAAAATAAGGTAGTTTAAGACTTTGGAAGTACCTTTAATTCCAAAGTCGAATTTGCATATAACTTTAATTTAAAAGCAGCCAGCAAGGCAGGCTTGCTTTTAAAATGACACTGGGCACCTCAGCAGTGCACCTAGGTGTGCACCACCTATGCTGTGGTCCCTAAACCTACATTCCCTACCATATACTAGGGACTTATAGGTAGGTTAACTTATCCACTTATAATTAACCTAATTTGCATATCCATTTTACACAGAGCACAGGCCCTGGGACTGGTTAGCAGTACCCAGGGCACCTTTAAAGTCAGGAAAACACCAGCAAAAAGTGGAAAATGGGGGCAAAAAGTTATGGGGCCTCTGCAATCAGCCCTGTTTTCTCACATTGTCAAAATTCACATTTGAAGTAGCAATCAGAGGCCAAATACCTGCTACTTTTGTTTGTTGTGTGGGGGTAAAAAGTATGTTACCGCAACAGGTGACAATTTGGTAGACTGAACTACAATTGCAATTCCATCTCACATCCCACAACAGCTCTCACTATTACAAATCACATCACTTCCATAAGAGAGCACCTGGAATGCTAGTTTAATCAAAGGGACTGGAACACTCTTCAGATAGCAAGCTAAATTTGCTGCTGAAGCGTTGCACGCCCCGTGCAAGGACAGCTGCTTACAAACCATCGAATGGCTCTCAAAAGTCTCACATTCGGTGCAGCTAAGACAGACCTCTTTTATGCCATTGAGACATTTGTTTGAAAAGGGTAGCTCCCACAACTCATGAATGTAACTATCTCCTAACCTTTCATAACTGTCCACTGGAATGTGTTTTATGCAAGATGTGAATTGCAGTGTTGCAATAGGAGGATTGTTACCCCATGTATTAACCATTTAGCAGATGGGACTTCAGCCACAGTAAAAGGCAACTTTTCTAACTTTTCAATGTTCAGCATAACATAAATTGCTTCTCTCTTAGCCACTATTTGTTGCTGTTGTGTCAGATTAAATGCTGAAAAAATGTCCCTTGCACTAACGTATTGCCAGGAAACGCGATCAGACTTTAATGTTTGTAGCGTCCAACCTAACTGCATAATGGACCTAAGCTGGCTCTGTCCATGTTGTATAAATGATATGTCACTTTATACAATGTCTTTTGTAGATGAAATTATATTATTTAAAGTGTATGCAAGATGTTAATCCCATTATCTACAACGGCTAATGCTTTCTATAAATTCTCCTGATCTATTTCTCTTAACTGGGCTTGAATTGCAGATAAGAAGTGCTTTTTATGTTGTCTTCTGGGGCCTAACAGGAAATCCTGAAAGTTTGTTTTGTTTGACAAGAGACTGAGGTGTTCTTTAACAGTATTTAGTGAATAACTTTTAACCACTACTGGCATAATTTCCCTACTCTGAATGTTGTTACTATATCTGGGTATTCTGATGACACATACCGAGGGTCTGTTCTACCTCTTCTAAAACCCCCTGTGAAGTTTACAAAATGCACAAGACAACCATTTTTGTCCACAGACCTCAATAACCACCTGCCAGGACAAGACAATGATGTGTTAAATGTTCTTTTCTGGACCCACCCATTGAGCTGTTCTTCGTTAATGTATTTTTAACAATTGTTCAATTTAGCAGGGGCAGGGATAATGGGTGCATTCAATTCCTTAATTTTTGCCAAGCCTAGACAAATTGTCTATTGTACAGTTTCATTTTAAAATATAATTTGAACAGCTATCAGGCATGTTCTAAATAAAGCTTCCTTTCCCCTTATTTGTCAATTTCCGGTTCCACACACACTTTCTAAGACTTCAGCCAATATTCATAGCCTTCTACAGCCAACTGGGAAAGAAAGGAATTAGAATAAATTAATGTTGTGTCTGTTAAAAAAACCATGTGCCTTTCCATAATAGGCAATTTATAATAATACGACTCAGAATTGTTAACATTATGGCCTAAAAATCTACAAACTTTTCATAGTATGTTTTTGAACTCCCCACTGGCGGAGATGGATAATTTTCCTATTGTGTGTATTTGAAAATAGTCTTTGCGGGGCTTGGTCTGTGGATGAAATGCAGTCCATAATTATTGTAACAGAACATATCTCTATATTTTTCTTTTGATGGATATACAGCTTCACTTTCAAATACAGAAAATTATTGACTCTCAGAGAGCATTGAATCAACTGTTTTAACATCCAAATCATCAGAAACAACTCCAGGTGTTATTACATCTTTCATGGAAAGTTTAAATACATATGGAATTTGAATAACCTCCTTTTATCCCAAACAGTCCAATCAGGAATTGGTATGGCTGAAATGTTCACTAGGGGCAAATCATGTCGGACATTATGGGAGGAATAATGTAGTTTTAAGACCTCATCCACTAGTTCACCTGCAGAACGTTCATAGAGGTGATGACCATGTTTTAATAAGAAAACGATGATGACAAACCCAATCCATAGAAGGAAGGGAATTACAGTTAGCAAAATCCACAGGTACTTCCATGGACAAATGAAATAGTTAATTTTTAGCCAATTTATCAGCTTAAGAGCTCTTGATAGTATTGTTGCAGAAGAGTCAGATGAGTCAGTGAAAGAGTTGTTGAAGTCGGCAAAATATCCAGAAGCAGATCATGGAAAAACTGGAGCCGTGTTTGGAAGAGGAGAGCTGGCAGAAGGCTTCCTTGGTGGTTCATAGTAAATGACTCCATCTGTTTCAGATTAGGTTGAGAACAATTTCTCATTGTTGTGGATGTTTCTTGTCACAAAAGAAGATAGCTATACTAATTAAGGATGATCTTCTACCCTCCTGAAGCTCGGAGAAGTGTCAGCATTGCTGTTCAAAACCTTTAGTGGAACATCCTGGTCTGTAGTGAGAGGGAATTAGGAACTACCCAGGAGTCCTCTAGGTCTGCTGTGTAGGATTGGCCATATAGTGCAGCTTGACATTGTCGATGGAGACAAAGTGGTTTTCCTTAGAACCAGGCAGTGGTGGTAGAATGGCAGTTCTGGTGCCCTGTATTCCCAGGACTGGAACCGGTGAATAAAAAGAAGGATCAAAGTCCTTTTTCACAGCAATCTTTTCATGCACTAGATCTCCAGCTTTTGGAATCCAGTCAGTAGGTGTTATTGGTGCATCCCTTATTCCCATGGAGGCAGCACTGGCGGATGCTTTATCATCATAGTTCTGTTGTAAGTCCAGCAAGATAGTGACTTGTTCATTTATGTCAAAAGGTGTATCTGACGCCTCCGCGCCAGGACCATCAAGATCTGAAACATACATTTGTGTTCCAAACAGGACTTTATATGTGGTGCGTCCTCCCAGGGACCTCCTGGGCAGATCATTAAGTGCTCTCTGGACTCCATACAGGTGATTAAGCCAACTACAACACAAGCCTAGTACTCTTGCTGTTAAGGACTGCTTTAAGTCCTTGCTCCACAACACTATTTCCCCCTGGATGATATGGAGATGCATAGTACACGTCGACCCCTAACAAAGCCATTGTATCCCTGAATGCCCTTGAGGCAAAAGCAGGGCCCTGGTCTTAGTGGAAAGCCGCAACTGCATATCTGCCTGATAAAGACTTGCAAATCTTTAATAACAGTTACAGCATTAGCTGAGCATTGTGGCCATACCCAGAGAAATCTGGAGCATGAGTTGATAGTGACTAGATATATTTGTATGCACCATCAGGTGTCAAAGACCACAATGGTCCAGGTACACACATTGTAGTGGTTTGTTGGAAATTAAGAGAGGTGTCTCCGGCGGGCGTTTGACGGTGGACCCTTTTATTTGCTGACAGAGGTCACAGCAAAGGACATAGGGGGTCATTCTGACTCCCGCCGGCCGCGGTAACCGCAGGGCCGGCGGGAGCTGCCGAAAGACCGCACCGCGGTCAAATGACCGCGGCGGTCATTCTGAGTTTACCGCTGGGCTGGCGGGCGACCGCCAGAAGGCCGCCCGCCAGCCCAGCGGGAAACCCCCTTCCACAAGGATGCCGGCTCCGAATGGAGCCGGCGGAGTGGAAAGGGTGCGACGGGTGCAGTTGCATGGGCACTGCAGGGGCCCCCAGGGGCCCCACGACACCCGTTACCGCCAGCCAGGTTCTGGCGGTCAAAACCGCCAGAACCAGGCTGGCGGTAAGGGGGTCGGAATCCCGATGGCGGCGCTGCCTGCAGTGCCGCCATGGAGGATTCCCTAGGGCAGCGGGAAACCGGCGGGACACCGCCGGTTTCCCGTTTCTGACCGCGGCTGTACCGCCGCGGTCAGAATGCCCATGGATGCACCGCCAGCCTGTTGGCGGTGCATCTGCCGTCCCCGGCCATGGCGGTAGTCAACCGCCAGGGTCGGAATGACCCCCATACTGCTTGGTCTGTTTGTATAGACCTGGCCACCAGTAACATGCGTGTAGTAGAGAAATAGTAGCCATCACACCAGCATAGACAGAAGCAATTCCCTCATGTGCTGCTTTAATCAACTCAGGTCTTTGGTCTTGGTTGGGGATCACATGATCACCACCACTGGTATTGTTACTGGGGCAGTATTTAGGCTAGATATGCAGTAGGAATATTTAGGCGGATATCCTTTGGCATGGGCTTGCTTTCAGCCGAAGCTTTCACAGAAGCCAAATGTTTCATCATCCAACCTCGTCCGTTAACGGGTTATTGCAGCAACAGAAGCCATAGCTAGTGCTGATTGGCTGCTTCATCAGCTAAGGTATTTCTTGTACTGTGCATTCCAACACGTTGATGTCCCACTGTATGAACTACATGGACATTAGGTAGCGTTTCATTCAGATCCACTACTTTCCCCCCAAGAACTTGTGTTTGATGGTGTTGCCTTTTGAATCTCTGAACCCATTCTGGCACCAGTAATACAGGTATTCATTAAAGGACTGGACAGAATACTATGAATCACAGACAATTAATGCTAATTGTCCTGGATCCTGGTGTTCCAGTGCCTTCAACAGAGCCTTAGGCCTTGCTAGGTGCGAAGTACAGCCCCCTGAGGTCTGCGTCTAGGTATTTTGTGGATGGGATTCACCATCCTTCATGTAGGCACTCACAACCACACAGGTGGTGGAGTATGGATGTTTAGTGTCTGTTGCTGGTTGGGCTGAACCATTAGTGAAAATTATTGTGTGATATTTGTCAATAGGCCATGTGTTTGCTGAAAATGGGTATTCTAGTTGATAATAAAGAAATTCTTGAGTTCGTAATTTATGGGCGAAAACATAGTCAACATCAGTGGCCATAAGAGACGTTGCCCATTGAATCCAACGTGGATGTTGGGTCTTTGTGTTAGGAAAACTGGCTTTTGTAACAGCTTTGAGAAGTGGAATCGGAGATACAACAATAATGTGTTGCCCCTGGGCCAGATGTCTCTCTTTAATGACAACCATCTGAATAGCAGTAAGAATGTTTTCTGTGGGAGCAAAGAGTTGATCAGCTGTGGAACACAGATGTGATTTGTATGCTATAGGGAAGGTATCACACTTATTGAACATTACATAGAAGAAACTAATGGCACCAGCAATTAGTCTGATGAGCAAATGTGTTTAGTTGTCCTTTGCATGTAAGTGTTTTGCTGCAAGCATGTCTTGTTGCAATGATCTAAGAATGCTTGTGTGTTCCACTGTTAAATATTTACTTAAAAAGTCAGGACGTATTAGATCATATAATGGTTTAATGCATTGTGCATAATCTGAAATGTAAGTTCTGCCAAGGTTTAAAAAGCTTAACAATGACTGGAGCTTTTTGATGGTGTTTGGTGACTGCAATTATGCACACTTTTTCTAGAAAGTGGGGAGCTAAGCTCTTCTTGTCTTTATCTAATAGTTTGCATCCCAAAAATAGGACACTCAGAAAGGCTTTTTTTTTTTTTTAACAATGCAGTTCACCTGTCTTATATGTTGAATAAGGTCATCATCCATAAGGTAGATATCATCTACGTAGGACAATGGTTCAGGGTCAATGTCATGTAACATTGAAGTAACAAGAGCTGAAAGCAATCCTGGACTGTTTTTATACCAACCTTTTTTGCGGGCCTAAAGTGGTAAAGCTTGTTAAATTCCTTCTTTCAGGTGCTATGTTTTGGCAGAAAAAAACATTGGAAATATCCAAGGTTGTTTTGTATTTTTTTGTGCACTATATTGTTAATGAGTGCTGTACTGTGACCATGTTGAATGGCAAATGTGCGTGTATGACTATTTAAATTCCTATAATCTGAGAGCATTCTACAGGAATGGTCTGGTTTAGCACCAGGGAACAACAGGTTGTTCATTGGTGGGACACAGGGTTGAAATTATGCCCTGGTACTCTAGTTGTGTGAGGATTCCTCTTACAGGTGCTTTAGCTTCATAGTCTTCTTTTTAAATTGAAGTTTTTATTGGGGGAACTTCTTTTCTTTTTTAACAGAAACTGCTGATGAGTGTTGTGACTCCTTTCTGAGTTTCTCAGGATTTCAGTTCGCTGCTCTGACTGACCACCTCTCTCACTACGTTCATCCGGTGAGTCTTGAAAGGAACGAAATTGGCGTGTATCAGTATACTGATATCTATCAGGAGTTTTTATATTATCTCTATTTCTAAGGCTACAGCGATTTTGAGGGGTCTCTAAATGTGGAGATTCTCCCCTTCCTTTTTTAGGTGTTTGTTTTTGTTTATCCCAACATTTTTTAGAACCCTCAGGTGCTTACTCAGTAGAATCCTTACTTCATTTACCATGTAATTGTAGTTTACTAGGTCTGGCTCTCAGACTATCCCAACCAATACTAGAGTAGGTCTTGGCAATAATCTTTGGCAGCTCACATTCTTGATCCTGTTGAGGAAGATTACTTAATATTTTTGAAGACACTGTGGCAAAATTGCCTATTAATTGCATCCCTAAATCCAGGGCCGGGGCAGCCCCATATTCATCTTGCATTTGTTTTAACACTTTTGAACGATTGGTAAGTATTGGAGTATCGTGTGCGGTGGTATAGAATGTAGCAAATACTGCAACTAGGTGTTGCAATTATCCACTGAAGGAACCATCCCAAATGGCGAGCACATAATGAGAATTCTATGTTGATTTTGAGGTTCTGTATGAGGAAATACTGCCTCCAGCGCATTTATTATTTGAGCTAATTTAAATGGAATTTCTTACCGTTTTGCAGGTACTTTACCCATATTTGAATGGACAGTTGCTCTGTTAATGCCTGGTGTGACTGCATGTGTTTGCGCTGGTCCAGCGCGTGTTGGGTTTGGTATTTAATTTTTCTATTACAAACTGTTCTAATAGTCTATATGTTCTACCTAGCTTATTGTATATGTAGTTAACCTCAGCTACCTCCAAGGTGCCTGTATCAGGATGTGGTGTGTATGTGGCCAGGCATGGCTTTCATCACATAAATGACCAGGCCTTACGTGTAGTAGTGTATGTGGTAGGGCACCATCAAGACTGTTATGGTGGTCTTGAAAAGATAGAGATATATCTAAATAACAATATGCTCTATATTGTGCAGGTGCATTAGCTGTAGTGTAATTATGAAATATGTTGCTTTTCCCATCTACTGTTGCAAAATTGACACAAGAATAACATATTTCTGTTCTGTCGGCTGGATGAGCCTCAAATCCCAAATTAACATTGCCTCCCCTGAGGCGTGAGTCTGTGTTGTAGTAAATTATTATTAAGCAGGGGGTTCATGTTTACTGCAATTACCACCCAGTTTGGGTTGACCATATTCAGTGTATTTTGTTCAGAGATAAGAACACCCAATGGGGATTGATCCTTTTAAGGTTCAAGCTTGAACAACCTACAACATCAAATAGCTGCTACCTATCTAGCTGTGGAGGAAATCCTCAACACCAAAGACGTCTCTGTATATAGTATTGAGGTACCTTTAGTACGCAGTGAGATGGAGATACTCAGAAAGATTCAAAAATCAGTGCCTGACCAAACGTTGGTGGTGCCATGTCACGCTGGCTCTCATTGTACCGATGAGGCTGCTGGATTTGGTTGGCAGCATCACCTGAATTGTGGGGAACTGAGTTCAATCCCACACTATGTGACAACTGTTGTTCCAATCCGTTTCTGGGCAGCTAGCAGCGCCTCACCTATGCCCAAGAGCAGGGGTGAGCTGTGGCAGCTGGGCGCATGACATTGTGACCGCTAAGGGAAATTCTGGTGTATCTGATCTTTTCCTTTTCTCCCAGTTACATTTGTCTCACACATGCAAAGACAAACAGAAGCAGAAAATGGTTCAATATGTTTTATTGAATCAGCTGTGTTCTAGATAAAAAAAGACATGGACTGCAATAAGTAGGAAGATAAAACATACTAAAAACAGAATGGTGACAAGAAAGGTGACACACAAGAAAAGTCCCACCATACTGTCATGATGCGAGATGTGTGATTCCTACCTATGCCACTAATGTTCTATGTTGGAGCACAGCAAAGTTAGCCCTATTCCACTCTTCAGGACCCCCCGGGAAGACATCATCCCCCATCCCTGAGTATGGCAGTAGTGAAGAAGCCTGTTGTCTATTGAGACACCTTCCCCATAGAGGCCAGGGAACCAGCAGTCTCAGTAAGCACCTGTAGCAAAGTCAAACTGCATGCAGGGGCAGTCATCTGTCTGGAACCTCCCTCTAGCATACAGGGGACAGAAATATGTTTTATAATAAAAAGCTAGTGTTCTGAGAAAAGTGTCCCCATGTACAAATTTGTATGTTTCTGTGAAATGTTAGAGATGTGATGTACCACTTTGTGCCAGCAACCCTATCTTGTCGCAGCCTTGAACAAAGCACACAGTGAAAGAATGTTGCCCTAAGAAATGTAAATGCATTCCTAGGTGAAAGAACAGAAAGAAAGAGGAAAATAAAACATCAGCACACATATGGAGCAGGGTGAAGACTGATTTGCATATGGCTGGGTCCAAACTGGAGTGGCATGGTGAGCAAAAGAATGATGGATATAACCCAGATCTGTGACTGGGGGTGAGTGTTTGAAAAGTTTCAGCACTTGCGTCTAGCATCTTTTTCCGTTGCTAAAGTCACCCTACGTGGCCTGGGTATGCCCAGAGGTGGGTCCTTTGCTCACTGTGCCTCTGGATTCAAACTGGCATGGTTGGTGAGGGATGAGACTGTAAAACCAATCCCAGAATGCTTGTTTCCAGTCCAGGGTCACCCTGGCAGTTCCGGCTGGACTGTTCCCCTGGGGAACAGGGTCAAGACTCATTTGCTTATGGCTGGGCCCAAACTGGGGTGGCATGGTAAAGAATGATGGATTTAACCCAGATCTGTGACTGAGGTGAGTGTTTCAAAAGTTTCAGCACCTCATCTATCATCTTTTTGTGTTATCACACCCACCACCAGCACACCCACAGACACCACACCCACGCAACACAAACACCCACTGTCTCCATACCAGCAGACACCACACCCACCACAACACACACATGCACCAACACATCCACATCCCCAGGCGCCACAACCACACACAGCCCCTCCACAGCAGACACATCCACACACACACATACTGTACACAAACCACCACACTTACCTACACAACAGCCATCCAGTAAAAAACACAAACCAAAACATACAACACATACTCCCGACCCTCAGGCACCACCACCATCAACAGACACATGCAGAACAGACACTGCCACTCCCTCTACCTTCCAAGCCAGATTTCTCCTCCACACCCTACCTGTTTCCCCAAGGAGGATCTAATGTTTGCTAGGGCCCTGACCCCTTACTCATCACAGACCACCCCACCAAAACATCTACATACCCCTTCCTCACCCAAACCCACACTTTCCATATCCCAACCCACCCCTTCCACACCCCAACCCCCCCTTCTACACCCCAATCCACTTCTTCTATGCCCCAATCCACTCCTTCCACATCCCAATCCACCCCTTCTTAATCCAAATCCACCCCTTCCAAATCTAAACCCACCCCTGCCATGTCCCAACTCACCTTTTCCATATGCAAACCCTCCCCTCCCAGATCCAAATACACCCCTCCCAAACACAAGGAGCCCCCCCCAACTTTATTTTACTTATGAGTTATCTCATTTATATAAAATATTTGTATTGTTTGCTAATGATGTTATTTCTGCTAATGTGTGTGCCATGCCCACATTCTCAGTTGCGACAGTGACAATCACAGGTTGTATATTTAGTTATTTTGTACAGGCAAACATTAGTGTTGTACAGTTGTGATGGACATGTTAATTTTGGTACAAGCATTCATCATGTTACTGGACACTTACACTAATATTATATGTGTTTCTGATATTGTGACTGGAGTATGCATGTGTGTTTATTTTGACATGATGTGTCAATGATATTCACAGATGCATTACACAGGGACCTTAATTCTTTACAGTTAGAAGGCAACCTAGGTTTGTCAAGAATTGCACAAACCAGTGGTTATGTGACCTTCATACATCTCTCAACATGTTTGCAGTGTAGAGGTCAGATTGATTGTTCATTCTGTGTACACTCACTTGTAGCATTCTGTAGGACAAATGCTACATTATCTTGGATATGAGTAGGTCCTATTG
Organism: Pleurodeles waltl; assembly: GCF_031143425.1. Lineage (NCBI taxonomy): Eukaryota > Metazoa > Chordata > Amphibia > Caudata > Salamandridae > Pleurodeles > Pleurodeles waltl. The sequence goes on along the minus strand of NC_090437.1, from coordinate 715,576,562 downwards.
GATGGGTTATGTGTATGATATGGCAGTTTAGGGAAGACTACTGCACACACCAGTATAGGCACATTTTAATTTGGGATTACTGTGACTTATTCTGTAGGTGTCAATTGTCATGAAGGCATTTAGTACCAGATTAGTGGGTATTAATAATATTTTAGGGTGATTTTTTCAAAAAAAAAATCACTACAACATAACACATATATGTATTGCACATCATTGTTTTGAAGTATTTTGAAACATGTACAAATCCAGTGCTAAAGTACCCCAACAATTCTCAGGATGGCAAGTAATACATCAACTTACCTTCTGTTCTGACAGTGACGGGGTTGTTTTTCATCTTGGTCCAGGCGCAACAGCCATGGCAGGACTTGTATAACCTGATTCATGGTGGCAGGAAATGGGAAAACTCCGAAAAAGGTGGAGTTCATCCTATTATCTCTTCTTCCCAATCTGTCAACTCATGTGTGGAGGTTCGGCGGCTGGAGTCCTTCTGCCAGCCGCTTTTGCCTATGGTGCTGTCCATGGGGGTGATGATTCATGTTGGTGACTGCGGTTCATCTGAGGCCTTTCATCTATGTACCTGCCAACATCTAAATAGAGCGGGTGCACTGCCAAGGAGGCGGACACGAAACCCAACAGAAAATTGACGGCAGAACCATTACCACCAAGATCTAAATCAGGCCCTTAGTTTCTATGTGAAAACCTTGAGGGATCTAGTCATATGACTCCTTGCTGAATTTGGGATTATGTGTAATTTTCAAAAATATTTAGTTTAACCCACAAAAAATAGTAACAATGGGCTTTGAAAAATGGCAAAACTTTGGGAAAACATATTTTTTTATTCAGCTTTGCATGTCCCTGAAAGCTGGGAAGATTGTGACTTTAGCACAGCAAACCGTTTGTTAATGCAGTTTTTAGGAGAATAAAAACTCCACTTTTATCCAGAGCACTTTTTTCATATTTTCCCCAAAAACTCAAGTTTAACTATACTTTGGCTATTTTCTCAGTCCTCTGCTGGGGAATCCCCAAACCATTGGTAGATTAGAATCCTTACTTAGACAAAAGGTTATGGAACCCTGAGCGTGAACTATCCCAAATAGCCAAAAAGGGCTCAGCATTGGAGGGGAAGGGGGAAGGTGGTAACAGTTCACAGGAGTCAGCAGTTAAGGAGTGAAGATGAAGATATGATTACTTGGTACCTATACCTTCAAATTGGGAGATCAGAATTTTCTTTCTTGCTTCTGCACTTCACTGCATTGGGTGAATTTCGGCAAATCGGCCTTCCCATCAAAATGAGATTCATTGACAAAGGTAAAAGTAATAAGCGTTCTTTTACAATCAGAGTTACTTCTTTCGACAAAGTTAATTTCTCGTGAAAATCCAATTGTCCTTACAGTCGTCAAGGAAACCACTTGCTAAATGTAGTCATCTTTATACTTTACCAAGGAATGGCTACGGGTACCTTTAGAGAAACCTGTCGATTTCTGACTTCTTTCTCACTTACAGGGCTCTCGTGGTTGACCCAAGATGCGTTTCTCGCATGTCTCGTAACAGGTATTCCATACAGTAGTTTTTTCGTAGAACAAATTGAGGGTGGGCTGCTATACTGCCCAATTGCTCCTGAGCATTGTAGACGTGCCTGCATGGTTAGATTACTCGAGTAATGATACCACTAGAGTCAATGGTTACACAAATTCTTTATAAGGCGTACCCACGGTATTGGCAATAATAGTTTATATGACACTTTGCCAGCCAAAAACACAAATTTCTCAAATATGTCCCCCAGTGATAGACACGTTTAACTGTTCTCGGTGTATGTTCACCTGTTTCAAGTGAAATGCTTGCGCCCTAGCTAACACCAGAAAACTGCATTATAATACTGAATACAAAAATTGTGGAAAACATTGGCTGCAGTATGCACCAGAGCGGAAACAGGAGAAACGACTTCTAGAAACAAGAACAAGTATCTCGGAGACTATGAATATGTTGGTGCTGACCCTTGTTTCACACAGAAGTAACCGAAGTTTGACTCCAAGGGTACTGCTGTATAACATAGCTCGAGTTTTCAGAGTTCATTCCAGTATGTAAATAAAAGAGCTGATAATGAGGGCACTGCAAGTTGAAAGAGATACTTTAAGGGAATTGCACGAGTTCATCTTAGATCAATTCACAGAAAACGAATTCCTTAACTTTAACTATTGCAAGACACAAGGGAGTATGTAAATGTCTTTATTACCACTGACTGTGCACTGGTTATGTACTCCTTACATTCAGTCTAGTAGATCCTGTTTCAAGAGCCTTATTCTCTCATGAAAAAGACCGGCTCAGCAACTGTAAACACCAATCTCCGTTCTCAAGGATATCATTTGTGTACAATTTGTGAAAATCAAATTGGAGCAAGGTGACAGGTCCTCCTAAGGTGTCAGTGTATCTGTATTCAATGATTCGTGATTAGCACATGCATCTATTGCGCATACCTATTTGGAGAGCAGGGTACCACTGAACATTGGGTGTGATCTTTAAGATACGATTCTTGATTCTTTGTTAGTGCCTGGTGATACATGGGTTACTATTGTTTGGTGAAGAAGTAATCTTTGAAGGAATGGGTCCTCAATCCATTTCTGAATTGCAGGAGGACATGGGAAACTTCTGTTGTTGATGCAGTTGATGTTCCAAACGCCTAGTATGAAAAGCCTGCCTTCTTGCATTTCTTCATCGCGAGACTGGCGAAGTCCTGGCTTGTAGTTTAATGCCACCTACCTGAAGTGGTAAATTTATTCGCCATAGGTGCTGCGTGCAGTTTCCTATAACATTATAGGCGGTGCTGCTGGTTTTAAAGATGATAAGGGCCTCTATAGGGAGCCAGGCTAGCTCCCTCAGTGTTGGAGTAAAATAATCATCTTAATCAAACCTTTGATGTAATGTGCTGGGGCATGTAGGATGCTTGTAAGTAGAGCAGAATGGTCTTAAGATGGAAATTTCACAGAGCATTGCCTCCATCCAAGTGAGAGAAACCAACTGCTTGAAATGTTGATCTGAAGTTGGTCCCAGGTATGTACGGTTTAATATATTTCAGAAGCTATCATGGTCCTCATGGAGATGTACTCTTTGAAGGAACAGTCTTTGCCAAGGGTAACGTCAAATGATTTTGTATTTGCTGCCAGCTGGGAGAATAAATTGTCCAGGCTCATGGTAGATAAACAGACTTTAATATGTCGTTGTGTGGTGCTGTCAGCAAGAAGAGGGAATTCTGTAATTTTAAAGTTGATCTTGCTTTGACTAGATACTTGATATACAGTTCGGCAGAAAATGAAGGCAGCTTTCAGTCATTGATGTGGTACAATGAATGAATTTAAAAACATATGGCCCAGCATCAATATCAGGAGATCACATAAATATATTCATCAAACAACAAAATTGTATCTGAATTTTAGATTTTAGTGCAGGGAGAAATATGGGATATTTTAATCTGCTACGGAAAACTCCAAAACGCTCCAGGGTGCAATGTGGTGCATTTAATAGAGTACCTCTGTTCTGTGTCTAGCAAATGTTTGTACACTCCCCACTGAACACATACCAATGGTCACAGACACACTATTCCTTGAAAATTATACATTAGAGTATGAGGGATTATAGATGTTGATATTTTGCAGAAGCTCAGAGGACAAAAATCCCAGCAAGCATATTACTTTCCTTGTGCTACTGCCTGGTAGCACAAGGAAAGAAATAACTGTTTGCCATCATGGGCAGTCGTTTGTAAATAGCTCTAGCCACTCTACTCCTCCATGTATTTGCCCCGCAGGGGATCTTAACAAATAAAAAGACAAGATCCATCTGGTTTTGCAATCTATTTTCTGCACCAAGGGAAACATTTGGCAGTAAAACAAACTATGCATTGACATATTTTACAACATGTCCCACTTGTACGTGTGCTGTCCAATGCACCACACAACCAAAGTTTGAAAGTTTGGAGACAATTAAACAATATTTCAGTTTTATGACTGCCTTAAGGAGCCATCTTTTTGGTGCAAATCATTGCCTGTCAATGCAAATAGAACAGGATTTGTATCAAAAGACATGGGTGGTTGCATGGGAGCACTCACGTACCACCCATGGGACTCCCTCTTTATGCCAAATAGCTTGTAAATCCTAAAAGCAATCTGCACTGGTTTGCATCATTTTGGGTGATACTGCACAGGTACAAAGTGTAAATAAATGTGGGCTTAGTATGCAGGTTGTATTTTGCACGTGACATGACCTTCCTAACATGGCACTAACTACTTGCTTAGGAGCCCATTAATTGTCAACAACAGAATGATATAATTTGTGATGGATCACAAGTGATTGGAAGCACCTCTTACCCATTGCAGTGTGAGCTAAATTTAAGGCCATTTATGTCTCACTTACATTTTGGTCATCCGCAGAGCAGTTTTTGCCAGGACGTGAGCAATATAGCCTTCTAGGTTCAGGTGGGGTTGGCAGTGATTGCATTCATCAGTGGATGTATGCCGCTTGTGCTGGTCTCAACTGAAAAGCAGGTGTGCACAATTGCTTTTCTTCTTGGATTACTAATTTGTGTCTTGATTGCTCTGAAATTCCCTTGGCCATCCTAGTATTTGCTTGTGCTGAGATCTCCTTCCAAGATAGATAACCTACATTCCTAAGTGATTCACAAACCATACCAGAATATGAGCCCAGGCTTTTCCCTCCTGCAGGTACATTATATGAGAAAATTTCACCATAAATGACCGTTTGTCACTCCAAACATTCTTCAATATAGAGTTGGTCTTAAATAGTGGAATCAGGATGGGGATGTCAGCGTAAAGAAGATTAGCCGTAGGTAATTTGGATGGTAGTTTCTTGTCCTCATCATGAGGATGTACCAAAGAACCTCGCTCAGGGACTAAACAAAAAATAGACAAGACTCATGATATATAATATACATGTCTGATCGATACTTCTACCTGCAGATTCCCCACCTCTAGTTCATCTCTCCAGGTGCAAAACTGGTCTGAAAAACTTTTCTCCATCACTCTACCCAATAGCAGGATGTTCTGGCATAGCATCCACAGCTAAAGTGACATCCATAAGAAGTGGTAACAACCATAAAGTGCTCCCACTGTCCAGGCGACGTCAATTCTCTTTTTTCACACCCTGGAAGCAGTCCAGAGCTCTGACAAAAAATGTCTCCACCCCAGACTCTACAGCATACACCTCCATGCTTGGATATTAAGCAGCGATTCTTGACTCCCTTCCAGCTGCCTGATGACATGGTGACATAATGTATCGGATCTTCTTTACCTGCTGTTCCTACAACAAATCTGTTAAATATGGGAGGTGGCACAGGTTTGTTGCCTGGTGTGCAAATCACCAGATTACCGCTTGAATTCATGGCTATCTGAAATTCTCAAGTTTTCTCATTCTTTGGCTCAGGAGGGATGTGCTCTGGGTGGAGGGAAAGGCTATATATTGGCTTTGCTGGCTTTCCTTTGCATCCCAGATGAATTGTCCCTTTTCATGTCCTGCATTCATTGTTGTACAATTTTGAAAGGCCTGACCAATATGTTTCCTCCCACACATGTTGTTATGCCTCAGTGAGATCCAATGAGGATTCCATTTTAATCCCTTCACAGTTGTCCTTAAGGCTTTTGACCATCAAAACATTTTTCCTAGTTGCCTTTACTTCAGCCAGACATATCAGTGAGCTGCAGGCACTGAGAGTCAAGCCACCCTCATCACTTTTTATTGTGATAAGCTGGTCCTAAGAACCTCTGCTGCTTTCCTCTCAAAGGTGTTGAAACATTTCCATCTCTGTCAATTAATTACTCTTCCACCCTTCATTTCCCCATCTCCACCTACAAAGGATTAAAAGAGGCTGCATAGGCTGTATTGAAAAAGAGAGGTGAGCTTTCATATCAAACACATGAAGGCCCTCCTTGTTGATCAACTCTTAATAGGCTGTGTAGGCAGCAGAAAAGGAAAATCAGTAGCAAAAATGACCTTACCAAGTTGAATTATTTTGTGCATTAATATCTGTTATGCCGTGGCATATAAAGAGCCACAGGAGCATCAGGTCACATTCCATGAGATCCAATTCTTCAACATCTGCCCTGGTGCAGGCAATTCCTGTCTGTGACATCTGCAGAGTAGGCACTTGTCAACCCTCCACACCTTCACAAAGCACTATTGTCTAGATTCATAAGTGAGGAGAGATGGGAGTTTCACCTGATGTGTGCTAGTGCACATCCTGGTATAACCATCCACCAAGGTTTAAGAATCTATTCAAGAGGTGTGGAATCTGCAGGTAGACTGATCCATCAGAAGAACAAATCACTTATCTCCAGTAAAGATATTTCTGGTGAATAGTCTGTCAAACTGCTTATTCCTTACAGACCCTCCCACCTACTATTTTGATGTATAGCTATGGGTCTCTATAGTAAGATCCTGTTTCTTATGCTGTCATTTTCTCATCATGATGCTTTGGAGGTGCGTAACTTGACATCTTTCATCAATGAGGGCACTTTATGGCTTCTGCAATATCACATGGACATCACTTCTGGCGGCAATGTGAAGCTGGTGTCCCCTACCGTCATGGAAGAGCTATGGGGAAAGGTTTTCCATACCGGTTGGGCACATGGAGAGATGTTCAAGAGGTGAGGAATCTGCAGGTAGATAGACTAGACACCAAAAATATTGTTACCAAAGATTATACATTTTTTCATTTAGTAAACCTTTAATGAGATGCTAGCACAGAGAACACTGGTAACAATGAGGAAAGCACATCGGTTATAAAGTGCAGAGCCCCCATCATTCCCCACTTACAGTCTGTAGTGCACAAAGGTAAAAGGAGTTACCTGATTGGGTTGTGCTTGTGACACTCACAGACTGGCACATCCACATGGTGCTCAGACTCAGTTTTGTCACTTATGCCTGGTGGCAAGACTGGAAACCTGAAGTGACAGAATCATAGGGGCATATAATTAATTGTGTCTGAATTCTCATAGGCCATGTACTGCATGTACCAGTGAGAGCAGCTGGCCCACCTTCTCTGTTGTGGTGTGAATTTTGAGGATGCCAACATAGTGGGTGCAGACATGTGGAGGGCAGAGGAGAACTTTCTGGGTGTTCCCCTGGAGAACAGGCACCATAGGGGCTATGTCACCTGCTGTTGTGCCATTGTTGTGCCAATGTGGTGATCTTTAGTGACTGCCTCAGCAAAAGAAAGCAGTACTGCATGACATTGCCAGTGCTGTGTTTGAGCCTGGTGACTGGGTGCTTCTGGGCCCAATCTATTAGCTGGTTTGAGATATCTCAGGCAAAGCACCACAGAAAAATCTAAGCATATAGTGGCCAGGGACAGAAAAGAGATATTTGTCTATGAAGATCTGCACCGCCCCAACAGTAGTCCTCCTAAGCCAGACTGGAGGAGCCAGGCTCTGCAAGTATGACTCAAGTGGAGCCACTGCTTGCAACATACTAAATGATAAGAACAAGATCATCCAAAACTTATACTGATTGAAGAGGGGGATTAAACTAAAATGAAAGGAACCAGACAGAGTTCAGCAGCATATGCTGAAAGTAGAGAATGAGGTGAGTGCCGGGAAGAATGCAATAGAGCAGCAGAATGATTTCAAGAGATGTGCGAGAATATCCATGGTGTACTTCAATCAGAAGGTGGATGTACTGTACACCACTGTCAGGGCATCCCACCAAGGATCATGGGTATCCCACCATGGCTGGAGTTAGAAGACATTAAACCAGGGATGCAGCAATTCTTAGGCCCTCACTAAGAGCGGACAGTAAATGATGTGATATTTATTGCACCTAATAAAAACAGACTCCACAGTGTTGGAATTTATCGGGTGCGATAAATACAGCTTGGTTCCAAGTTTTTGATTACCGCACCAAAATATACATGAACTGGTCAGGGGAAAACTAGGTGGGTGTGATAATTTTCACACACCTCTGTAGTTCCAAACCATGTGCAAACACGAGTTTGAATGAGGAAACCACTTTCTCATAATGAGTTCCATAAAACTGGGAGTTGCTATCCCCTCATGCTACTGAAATATTAGAGATTAATCTGAATTACAAGTTAAGTGATAATTATCACCGTTCTGAGGTTTCCCCTGATAAATTTCAGCAGATCAAACCCACCAAAACTTATGAGGGGAAAAGGTTTGATAAAAGGGCAAAACATATGGAATTCGGTGTGTTAAATACCAGTTCAGCATGTTATGTCTCATTTTATCAGGCACAACTTGTAATAGACGATTATTATAATGCATCTTTTAAAAGGTGAGCACAAAAAGGTGTTGCCAGTCAGGCAATCATAATAAGGGCCTTTGGACTGTCATTTTGATGTAACTAAGTTTTGCATTTCCTGCATTTGAATAGGGTGAGACAAAGCAAGAGAAGAGAATTATGAGTGATTTAAAAAATAGGTGTTGGCGATAGGGCAGGATACCTCACTTTGTTACCCCGCAAAACATTGCTATCATGGAAAGACCTCTATCTTAACAGATCCTTAGGATGCAAGAAGCTTCCTTGACATCAAGTAAGAAAACTAATAGACTGAGGGCCAGATTTACAAGAAAGTGGCGCATCAGAATTGATGCGCCCTCCTGCCCCCCTCTAACAACACCATGTGTGCGCCGTTGTTAGAAATGGGGTCCTTGGTTGGCAGTCAGGTTACCCCCTGTCCAAGCTAGCACCCTCACTCTAGGGAGGGTAATGGAGAAACACACTTAGATAACCCCTGCTTACCCCCTTGGTAGCTTGGCACAGTCAGGCGTATCTCAGAAGCAATGTGTACATTATTAGTACCAACACACACAGCAATAAAGTGAAAACACTAAAAAATGGGCACCACGCCAGTTTAGGAAAAATAGGTAATATTTATCTAAATCAAACAAGACCAAAATAACAAAAAACAAAGCACAGTCACAGGGGCAGCACGTCTCCTCATCTCTTCGGCTCTTCTCCTTCACCGTGGTTCCTCTTGGTTCCAGATGTGATCTTGAAGAAAATCTAAAGTCTTGGGTTTTGAGTCGACTACTTATACCCCGTTCTGCCTTTGAAGTTGGTAAACTTCAAAGGGAAGTCTATCTTGTTTATAGAATCCTGCCTTGCCCAGGTCAGGCCCCAGGCACACACCAGGGGGTTGGAGACTGCATTGTGAGAGGGCAGGCACAGCCCATTCAGGTGTAAGTGACCACTCCTCCCTCCACTCTAGCTCAGATCGCTCATCAGAATATGCAGGCTACACCCCAGCTCCCTTTGTCTCACTGTCTAGAGGGGATTCACAAACACCCCAACTGTCAAACTGACCCAGACAAGGAATCCACAAACAGGTAGAGTCACAGAACGGTTTAAGGAACAAAATGCCTACTTTCTAAAAGTGACATTTTCAAACTAACAATCTAAAAACCAACTTCACTAAAAGATGTATTTTGAAATTGTGAGTTCGGAGACCCCAAACTCCACATTTCTATCTGCTCTCAAAGGAAACTTGCACTTTAATAATATTTAAAGCAAGACCCCATGTTAACCTATGAGAGAGATAGGCTTTGCAACAGTGAAGACTGAATTTAGTAGTATTTCACTGTTAGGACATGTAACACACATCAGTACATGTCCCACCTTTAACATACACTGCACCCTGCCAATGGGACTACCTAGGGCCTACCTTAAAGGTCTCTTACCTGTTTGAATAGAGAAGGTTTAGGCCTGGCAAGTGGGTACACGTGCCAAGCCGAATTGGCAGTTTAAAACTGCACACACAGACACTGAAGTGGCAGGTCTGAGCCATGTTTACAGGGCTACTAATGTGGGTGGCACAACCAGTGCTGCAGGCCCACTAGTAGCATTTGATTTACAGGCCCTGGGCATCTCTAATGTGCTTTACTGTGGGCTTACTAGTAAATCAAATATGCCAATCATGGATAAACCAATCAACAATACAATTTACACAGAGAGGATATGAACTTTAGCACTGGTTAGCAGTGGTAAAGTGCTCAGAGCCCTAAAGCGAACAAAAACAGGTCAGAAAAAATAGGAGGAAGGAGGCAACAGGTTTAGGGATGACCTTGCAAAAAGAGCTGTTTCCAACAGCCGTATTTACAATACTGCACATCATGGAGCTCTTTTCCACAATAGTGTCATCATTTATGATGCTATTGTGGTGCTTTGCTGGATTAGTGGCAAAAATTATGGCACTAGTGCAGAAAAGCACTAGGGAGGGGCATCACTTTAACTCCTGCCTTGAGCAGATGTTACAAATGACAGAAAAAATGTTGCAGTGAAATCTTGTAGATTTCACTGTGCAATTTTTTGCGGCCTCCCTATGTGGGAATGCCCCCGTTGCATACATTCTACCTGGCACAATGTGGTGCAAGGGGTTACAAAGTGGTGCAATGCTAGCATTGCGCCATTTTGTAATTATGATGAAGGAGAATGGCCTCCTTAACTCCACATTAGCGTAATGAAAATGATGCTAATATGGCACTAAGAGGCGTTAGGGCCTTGTAAATCTGGCCCTGAATGTTCTGGCAAGAATACTGAGGTTTTAATGGTTGTGACAATTGGCTGTTTGAAAGGCCAAAGAGATGCCTAGGGTATGAAGGGTTACGGTCCTACATCTTTGACTTGCTGGTTTTTCAACATGTTTTACCATTTTACATATATTTTTCATATATATATATTTCTCCTTAATGAATTCCCAGCTAGGCCTCCCCCCCCCCAACCCTGTGCTAAACATTTTGTTGGCTATTTGGGGTAGTTTGCTATCTACACCAAATTTGCATCCTTTTTTTTCAACATCCTGGGGATAGTCAAGGTATCCAGATTTGTGGATTTGTCTGGAGGGGACAGAGAAAACAGACACAATTCAGCTACATTTTGTGTTTTTTTAGGCAAAATGGGGAACAGTGTTGCAGAAGAAAGTGTCTGTTTTTGTCCTGCAAATGGCATCAACAAAAGGTTTGCAGTGCTAAAATCACCATATTCCGACCTTTCAGGAACAGGCAGACTTGATTCAGAAAAACACATTTTTAACATTTGGCATTTTACTGGTAGATAGCCCATTTTTCCTATTTTGGTTCCTTTAACCTCATTCCAGTTTATGGCAGAAATGAGTGTGAAACCCATGGTGGATCCCAGAGAGCTACACATTTCTGAAAACTAAACAAAATTCTGAATTCAGCAAGGGGTCATTTGTGTAGATCCTTCAAGATTCTCCTAAAAAATGAAGAGCCTGATTCCGACCGTGGCATGAGCAGGCAGTACGCATTCTGTGAGTGCTGCACATCCCCTGTGTGAGGCTGCATTGGCCTCGGCTCCAAGAGAAGCCAAGACCAATGCAGCCATGGATGTTCCCACCACCAGAATGGTGGGAACATCCTAATAGGGCAGGAGGAGAGGACAGCAGCCTGGAGGCGGCCTCTCCTCCGCAACTTTGGCAGGCCGCATAATGAGGCCCTAAGTATTGTAGTAAGTTAGTAGGAAAAAAACGTCAGTTTGTGACAACATTTTCTCATCACAATGGCCAATTTGCAAAAGCTATAGACTATTACATCTGATAGACTCTTCTGGTTGCGGGAATAGATAGGGTTTGTGGGTTTTTCAAGAACTTGAGGTACCCAGAGACAACAACTGAGCTGCACCTTGCAATGGTTTCTTCATTGTGTACCAGGTATAGAGCAATTCAATCAGTATAATATAAAGAGTGAAAAACAGGTAGCAAGGAAACCTATGTATTTCAGAAAAAGGCGCAATATATGGAGTTTCAAACAGTGGTTATTTGCACATCTCTGAATTTGTGTGTAACCATGCTAGCATGTGAATTAGAGGACATTTCTCAAAATGTCTCCCTTCTTACATATTGTCTTACATTTAGAAGGCTTCTACTTCTACTATTCTGTGCTCCCCCAAGTCTACAGATAGAAATGTTGCCACATGTGTTGGTAGGCCTACTGCTCCTGATATGAAAGGGCCCAAAATGCAATATGGACATATCAAATTTTTCAACTGAAAACTACCCTTTTTTTGCAATTTGCCTAGCTGTGGACCCCAGCTTAGCTGACATCTAGGTAAACCTAGTAAACATGTACGTTTTTGAAAACTAGATACCTATGGTAGTCTAGGATCTCATGACTTGCCTGGCTTTTGCCAAGTTGTGTTTCCCAGAATTCCACGTGAACCTCAAACCTTGACTAAAAAAATAAGTTTTCCTCATCTTTCTGTGATGGAAAGTTCTGGACTCTACGGGGAGCCACAAACTTCCTTCCAACCAACATTTCCCTAAGTCTTCTGATAAAATGGTACCTCACTTGTGTGGGTAGGCCTAGGGCCTGCAATGTGAAATGGCCCAAAGCGCAACTTGGATACATCACATTTTTCCACTGAACGCTGACAGTTTTTTTGCAATTGCCTAGCTGTGGATTTTGGGACCTAGCTCAGCTGACACTTAGGTAAATCTAGCAAACCTGTAAATTCTTTTAAACTAGACACATAGGGAATCCAGGATGGGGTGACTTGGTTGGCTCTCACTAGGTTGTGTTACCCAGAATCCCTTGCATACTTCAAATCTTGACTAAAAACACATTTTCCTCACATTTCTGTGATGGAAAGCTCTGGAATCTGGGGAAAGTCACACACCTCCTTCTACCCAGTGTTCCCCAAAGTCTTCTGATAAACATTGTACCTCACTTGTAGGGGTAGGCTTAGTGCCCACAACAGGAAACAGTCCAAAAAGTAACTTGGATGCATCACATTTTTCCACTAAAAACTGCCCCTTTTTTTGTCCTTAGCTGTGGATGTTGGGCTCTAGTCAAGCTGGCGCCTTGGGAAACCTAGCTAACCTATATATTTTTGGAAACTAGACACCTAGAGGAATTCAGGATGGGGTGACGTGCATGGGTCCCACCAGGTTGTGGTACCCAGAATCTGCTGCACACCTCAATCTTTGACTAAAAAACACATTTTGCTCACATTTCTGTGATGGAAAGGTCTGGAATCTGCAGGAAGCCACAAGCTTCCTTCCACCTTGCATTTCCCTAAGTCTTCTGATAAAAATGGTACCTCACTTGTGTGGGTGTTTCTAGTACTCTCAATTGAACAGATCAAACAAAGGGTCCCTTTGCAAGGACAGCCTTTGGTGTTAGTTTGATCCGTTCCTGTCATGGGCACTAGGTCCAGTCATACAAGTGAGGCAGCATTTTTATTTCACGCTCACTGCCAGCCAAGTGCCAGTCCACCCACACTGCAACCAAGCGCCAGTCCACGCACAGTACCAGCCCACACAGCCAGACAGGTTCCATGCACGCACAACTCCAGCCAAGCGCCAGTCCACACACACCTCCATCTAGGCACCAGACCACATACACCGTCAGTCAAATGCCTGTCCACATGCACTGTCATCACAATTTTTAACAAAACAAATACAAATTTGAAGGAGATGTAAAACCAACTATGACTACAAACAGAACAGGTCTAACTAAATGCATCAAACGACTGCCAATCGTGAAACTGAACAAAAAATATAAGATGATGCAGGCCAGTCAGTTCACTCTTACACTCATGTTTGCTATCAATATTTCAGCTGCATCTGGTATCTGGTATAATTTAAAAGAGGTGGGCACACAGCCCAGGAGTAGGACACTTGGGACAGTACATATGACTCTCCTTCCGCATGCCTCTTCGGACACAGACTCTACATCTCCTACAGGGAAAGTTTATTCTTGCTGTGGGAGGAATGAGAGTCTAGAGAGATTTACCAACCTGCATGTGTTGCCTCCCCACTCACACAACATAAATCACAAACAAATCCTTGGGTCTCAAACAATCAGACCTTGCGTCCTACAGAAAACTTGACTGTAAGGAATCTTCCTTTTAAAAGGACGAATTCCCTTACCCACTACAAGGTGGCATGCTTTGTCATAGGCTGTTGGTCACGGAGCAGGCTACACCTTCTTAAGTAATGAGGAGGAGCTCAATGAATGTTTTAGAGTTTGTGGAAATTGATGAGCTAGTGTGTACAGAGGTGAACAGAGTGTATCAGTAGGGCAGTGAAGTGACAAAGGTTAAAACTGTCTCCGGGGGGGCATATATCTTTATTTTCTCATCCCTGGGTCAGGATTGAAAACAATAGAAAAATGGGAGCATCACAGGACTGTATTAGCCGATTGGGATGTGTCAATACATGGGGTCAACATGTTTCTGCCCTAACCACCCTCACAATGAGGTGTCGGCATTCGTCAGGACTCAAAGAGAGATCACTTCTGCTCAAAAGAAAAAATGATAAAATGAAGTATTTACTTAACCATTTAGTAGTCTGATGAAATACTGAAATGTAAGATCCACTGTGAAGTGACTTATAGGGAAACACAAACAGCTAGGTTATTATAATTACAAGGGGCAGGTCAACCCATCACCAAAACTGTGGATCCCACCCATATGTTAGTGATATTGTACAATCCTGCTCGGTATTGTATCTTCAAAATGTATATCACACATGTGCATGTCAAATGTGCATACACAAGACAAACAGACTAGGCTCACCTGCATCTGTCGGGTCTTTTGCCTCAACCCGAACACACATAAAAATCAAGCTCAAACTTAAACATATAAAATGTACAATTGCAGTTGTGCCTACTATCCCTAGCTGTCACATGACTCATACATGGTCCCATAAAGAACTGATATTTCTAAGAGGGTAAATCATCAAAACCTGCAGAACCGTCTACCTCCTATCTGCAAGTGCAATAACCACAGTTTACCTCAATCTCTCCCAGAGGTGATACTCCCTGCATTGGCTGGTAATGCGGGAGCTAATTAACCAGACTAAAGGAGAGAGTCTGTCTCCCACAAAAAACTTGTCTGTACAATCTAGAATAGGGCAAGCAACCCACAGTATGGAGCAAAAAGTATCCACATCAAGGAACATAAACCCAGCTCCTAATCATATATTTCATAAGAGGTCCCACATCGTAACTCCTCTGTAACCCCGGCACAAGAAGTCACAATTTGCACGCTTCTTACCGCTGCAATCTGCCAGTCTCGGAGCACCACCTGGTTTCTTGCTTGTTCTGGATTGGCCAAGGTAGGGGTGGCCCTTTCCAGTAGCCACAGTGCTGCTGACAGTATAACGCCTAGCAGGCTGTAACCTCCAGGAGGAGCCCCAGAGGAAAAAAAAACAATATTGGGAAAAGAACCCTCAGATCAAAGGAACTCCTGAAAAGAGGCAAAAGGAAAAAACTGAGAAAAAATGACGAATCCGGAACAACAAAAACTGCAGGCAAAAACAGGATAGGCTCAAATCACGGGAAGCAGGAGCGTGAAGCACCATCAGGACGGAAGTGTCTACAATGCAAGGAACAGAAGACCTTCTGTGCTTATATACTGACAAACAGGAAGTGACAAGCAGGAAGAGCTAAAGTCAAATTCTTGGATTAGGAAAAACCACATACAGGTTAATATTCATAGTAGAAAAGGTGGTAAGCAATGCATGCAGGGAAGGAGATACAGACTCCTGGGAAGAAGAAGATATGGCCTAGGAAGGAGAAAAAAGGAAAAGAAAAAGAAAAGAAGAAAAAAGATAGGCAGGTGAGCAAAACTATGGGGGCCGTGAATAAGTGGAGCGTGACCTAGAACCCAAGAGAGGACTTTCTGTCCACGCCACTGCCCAAAAAGCAGGTTCGCTGCCCAAAAAACGGGCCACGGCAGAACCGGTCGCCCAAAACGCAGACTGCCATTCCGACCGCGGCCCGCAAGAGGGACGCCGCTGGTCTCCGCGGCGTCACACAAGAAGGCAAGGGTAACATGGTGATTGTTATTTTTTTTTCCAAAAATTTGAGGAAACACATGAGGAGGCTTTCACTGACTTGCAGCAGTTCTTCCAATCTCAGCACATCCTTCATCGGCACATCCTTCATCACTTCAACTCTAGGAACACTTGCTTGCTCCACTTCAACAAGGTTGCCTATCACAGACTGCTGAAACTGAACAAAAGTTATTTTTTTTTAATCTGGAGAACTATCCTTGAATACAGAAAAAACATTGAAGGTTGCTAAATGAAACAATTGGATAGTCAACTTATACCATGTGTCTGACTTACAAACAGCAGTGTAAGGCTCCAACCTCTGATCTACTCTATCTACACCAGTCATGTGCTTATTTTAGTTCTAAAATGGGCACGTGTTTGCACACTTCAGTAACCTGACCCCAAACAGTCCAGGTAAAGTATTTTGATCATGAATGGTTGTCAGCATGGGGACATCTCTCGTGTCTGAAAATTTCACAGTTAGAAGTTCATCATTACAGAAGGCAAGGCACTGCATTGTCCCCTCTGAGGTTTTTTACATACAAATTCTTTAGGGTCCCCTTTGCAGTAAGGGCAGATTGTGCCACAGGCAACAATGTCCACTTTGAACAATTTCTTGAGCAATTGCACACCAGTGTAGACATTTTTGATGTATAAATGCTGACCTTTTTTAAAAAGTCCTTTACCAGGTTCCCACACAATTTTCTCACTGACTTCAAAAGTGGACAGACAACCGGGGGAGTAAATAGAACAATCTCTACCAGTGTACAGTCTGAAATTACAGACATATCCAGTACTCCTCTCAGACAACTTGTTCATCTTAATTCCTAAATGCACCGTCTTGCTAAGAATGTAAAGCCTAAAAACCAACCGGCCCTTGAACAGTACCAAAGACTCATCCCCAGCATTTTCTTTCGCTGGAACATAGATCTCTGAAGAGCAATCTACAAAAGGATCAAGGACAGGTCGAACCTTGAAGAGACTGTCACAATCGGGATGATCCTGTGGCAATCCTGAAGAATTATTAATAAAATACAGCATCTGAAGCAGAAGCCAATACTGATCATAATTCATGGTTGCAGGAAATATAGATGTTGCCATGTTGCCATCGAAGGAGTAGTAATACTGCTGGCCCCTTGATATACCTCAGTCAAAGAATTGTTTCCAGAGATTTTCATTTTTTGATTTGTGTTTTTTTTATCATTAGAGAAGTAATTTAGCTTGGGTAGACATTGCTAATCTGGGCTGATTTTTCCGGACGACATTTTTAAAAATGGTGGATGTGTTGCAGTGATAATGTACTATTTCAGGACCATGAGACCTACATACTTCATTTTGGTGTCAGAACATAGGTTTTGGGAGTTAAGTTGTCTTATAGAGAAAGAAAATAATTTCCCAGAGCAACCCTTCTGCCATTTTCCAAAATGGCGGCTCTATAATAATGTGCTTTAGCCATCTTATTGGTAATTCATTTTAATATTGTTTTTGTTTGAGGTTTTCCATTGAGTCAAATTCATAAACATGAGTAAAGCAGGTGGTAGCAGAGTATTTTTACCTCCTGCAGAGTGTTGCTAACTACAAAATCTGAGGACTCCTTCAACAAGGAAAATGTGTCATATGCCAAACTAATCCAAAAGAAAAGCTAATTTCACCTGCGGCTGGACAGAAGAAAGTTGGAGAAGCTGCAGAAATACGGCAAGACAAAGTACACAAAAGACTGAAACTGATGGATGAAGAGAATCAAATATTTTATAATTGTAAAAACAAATGCTGCAAGTCTGGAAAAAAACTGTCAAAAAATAGTAGAAACCAGTGAACCACAGGTTTCTGAGTCTTCTGAGAAAGCGACAACAATCAAACCCAATGCCCATCCACTTAGAAGATCGAGGGCCAAAGGGATTGATGAAAGAACAGAGTATGTGAGGCTCAAAGGGCAAACGTGTCTGCAGCTAGTTTCTTCCAAGATGATGTTTTCTGCTGAGTAGCTGATCTAAACAGTGAGATGAATGTATTTGCAGTGGATTTGTATGCTCCACGAAACTGCATGCATGCATACATTTGAAAATATGAATGTACAATGAGCTCCCAGAAGCAACATAACCACCAGTCTTCAGTTAAGTTTGCAGTCTTTGATAAAGCAAATTAAGTTTTAAAGTCACTCTTGAAATTATGTGTTTTTTTGGTGATAAAGTACAATGAGAGAATTAGTTTTTGTTGATTTAGATTTTTGACTTAATGATCATTTTTTTATATCATTGCTTAATGTCAACAAAGGAAAACTGTTACAAACTAAAATTCTTGAGTTCAGAACAGAACCCGACAACATTGATGATGGCTTTGAAGATATAAGCAAAGAAGTGGAAGACAAGCCTTTGAACCAACAGGCTTATGCTGTGTGAATGTACTGTCTTTTCCTAATCGTTTTTATGAATTACATCACAGCAAAAAGAAAACTCTGCTACACATGATGACTGCCCACACAGTCAATGGCAAGTGCAAAAGTAGAGAGCTAATCACTTCAAAGAATAGGATTGGTCTATCAACAAGTTATTATGACATAGTACAGAGCAGGAACTTTTTAGTAGCTCATGCAGTAAAATCTTGTGAATACAGCAGCACACCACTTCCAAGTCACTTTACCAGAAAAGGATTTACAATTGCTGCTCTTAATAATTCTGATTTTGAAGGCAGCTCTTCTTTGTCTGGAAAATCAAGCACACGTGATACTGCCATGGTTCTTTTTCTAGACTGTACCAATGAAGTAGCTACTGGAAAACAAGCTGTGTCAGCTGTAGGCACAGACAAACAAAGCTGCAAACTTAAAACCCAACTGCCTTGCCAAGGTGTGCACAATCACCACAAGCCATCGACACATCCCAGTTTACCAGAAAGTTTCAAAGTGGATGAGGACATACATCTTCTACCAGATGCTACGGTCCACAGAGCTGACTTAACTGAATTTATCATATCGCTTATTCAGTGTGGACTGAAGGATGAAGAAAAGCCAGGTCCTCTGTGGGCTAAAATTCATGCTCTGGTCTCAAGGAATACCTTCCCTTTGAAGAAGGTTGGGTTTTTACCAGTAATACCATCGCCATGCACAAACTACACAACAGCATACATAGCTCTAAAAAAATCCAAAATCTGTGTGCTCAGCTCGAAGACCAGCCTATCCTGCCAATGTTCTGAGATGACGGTGTTTTTCATACTGCAGCTGACATTTTTATTAGCAATCCAGTAGAATTTGATGATCATTATTAAATGATAGGTATTTTCCACATGACAACAGTTGCGTTGTGGTGTGCAGGAAGTTATCTCAGTGGATGTGGTATAGCCAATGCACTTATTGAGGCTGAAATCTTTGGAAGCAAAACTGTCCAGTCGGTATTGAGTGGAACTCATTATGTTCATTTGTTACAAGGTATGCTTGTCATATCTGGGGCTATAGAAATATTGCATTGGAATGTTTTCCGGAACAATAATGGTAAAGTAGGTTTTGCATATCTTATCTCAGAAGTGAACTAGGCACAGGGTGCACTTCATTCAAAAGACGCAATGCAAAGCCAGGCAATCTTCAAAACACTCAGTTCAAAATCAGAAAACCTGAAAACCAAACTCATAGAGTTTGTCAAAAATTGGAAGAAAAATCAGAACTTTGCAAGCACTGGACAAATGTTTTACACATTATAGCTCTCATGAAAAACTTCGTAAATGCTGATCGGGAAGGTGATTCGGTGCTGCACATGAAGACTGTGGAGCCACTGATTATTGTGTTGTGTGAAAGCGATTGCATAAACTACCTGAGATATGGGTCCTGGTATTTGGAAAGAGAGAGGGCTCAATGCTGTGGCTCCAGATATGAAACTGGAACAGATGATCCAGAGATCAGAGAAATCCAAGAGAATAGTTGGTCAGACATGTAAAAGTGAATATGTTCTTCAATGGGAGCTGGTTTACCATGAAGTCTTTTCTATTTGCTATGTTTTCAGAGAGATGACAAATTCAAAATTAATGGACCATCGTGACAGCCTTCTTCATGTCACGCAGCAGCAAGAAAACCCCTTTGAAATGACTGAGCCTGTGCGACTACACAATTTTGTGAACAAACAATATTTGGATATAAAGACACATCTAATAAATGTTCTGAAACATAGATCGAAACTATTTGCAGAACTGAAGCAGGAGAGATTTGTATTGAAAAGAAAAAAACGTTTGACATAGCCAATAAAGCTAAACTTCCAAGCTTTAATTGCCATAGTAAGATTTTCATCCACCCAGCCACTACAAAACAGATGACATAAAAAACCCAACTTTCGCAAGCACATAGAGAGATGGATGTAGCAAAAAAAGTGCCGAAATTACCAAGGACATTCTGTTGCATGATCTTCTTCCAACAAACACAATATTTGATGGATATGCTGCAACCAAACCAGTGGACCACAAATCGTACAAGAGCTTAAAAAAAAAAAAATTTCACCTGAATAATTTCAGTTCAAAATGATGTTCTCATTGAAAACTTCTGTTGTTGTGGACTATATGTCACAATCGTGAACGGTCAAGCTCTCATGCATGCAAAACTGTGGAGAGGTCGTTCGGACTGTTCTAACGATAACAAAGTCAGTGTACACTATGCAAGAAATGCACTTTGCCTTTGATGGTTATCTTGAATTATCTGTCAAAGAATGTGAGAGAATCAGACGAATATCTACAAGTGGAAAAAACTGACCTTGCCTGCATCAACAATTCAACACCTATACCTGTGCAACTTGATACATTCTGGTCATCAACATCGAACAAGAAGAACTTTGAGATGTTAACTCACCAAAACATTGCTGATGCTTCAGTGAACACTGAATTTCCAATTATTGCAAGTGGAATGATTGTCAATGTGGAGTTAGTGCTTGCAGAGATATATTCAAAAGGTTTCTGGCCATATTTTTCAAGAACTTAACAGCAAATTGGAGGAAGCTGGATGTTGTATTGTGCTACATTTTGAGTGGGCTGTTCGAAATGGTTCCAATCAAGTCATTGTAATTTCAAATGACACAGATATTATTGTGCTACTTAAATTTGTTGCAATGTTCATAAGTCAAGGATTGTCATAGTTATGGATATGTTATGGAACAGGCAAGAAAAGACACTCAATCCTGCTTCATATTCTGTACAAGAAACTTGACCGAGAGATGGCCAGTAAAGTTTCTAAAAGGATTTGCTGAGACAGAAGAAGAATGTGTCT
Source organism: Pleurodeles waltl (assembly GCF_031143425.1). Lineage (NCBI taxonomy): Eukaryota > Metazoa > Chordata > Amphibia > Caudata > Salamandridae > Pleurodeles > Pleurodeles waltl. The sequence continues at coordinate 715,555,509 of NC_090437.1, read as the reverse complement.
TTAAATGCATAGAAAAATACCTTCTGCGTGTGTAGAAAACAAGTTCTGATACATATTTGATGATCTTCAGTACAGTGAGTTAAAGAGATCAGTCCTGCTAAGCGACCTTCCACCAATGTCATATTCTGTGCAAAGACACATTGAAAGAGCATTCTACTTGATCAGATGTGTAAATGTTTTGGATCATGCATATGTAGAGAAAGATCTGTGTGAATTTGGTTTGGAAGAAATTGATGGGATGCTTAAACCTAAAAAAAATCTAAAACCTCTACTCACAGAGCGTACACGTACATTTACTTGCAAAACATGTGCTACAAAAAGATGTGCCTGTCCATATGCTCTTCTCAAATGTTCAACATTCTGCAAATGCACCACGAGTAATTGCAGAAACAAATAAATAAGTGAACTATAAAAATGTGTCTAAAACAGGAGTGATAAACATTATTTGTTTCATATTCAGGAGTTTACATGAAAAGATGAAAAACATTTTTATTTGTTTCATTTCAATACATGCCTCTTCTTCCTCTATTATAGCTGCCATTTTGGAAAGGTTGCTCTGAGAAGTTATTTTCTGTCTTTATAACACTACTTGACCCCTAAGAACTATGTTTTGACACCAAAATGAAGTATATAGGTATCATGGTTTCTGAAATATTATATGACCACTGCAACACATCCGCCACTTCTAAAAATGTTGTCCAGGAAAATTCTGCCAGGATCAGCAATATCCACCCAACCTAAATTACTTCTCCAATGATGCAAAAACAAATATCAAAAATGAAAATCTCTGGAGAGTAATTTTTTACGGAGGTATTTCAGGGGTTGGGATTATAGAGCAATATGAAAACCGCAATGGCTTCCTTATCAAGCCAATCCAAAAAGTTAAAACCGAGAACTTCTTCAACTCATTCAGGTTTGTGGGAGTCCACTGGCTAGCTCTACAGTGGAGCTCAAGTCGGGAACTGTTGTCCCTCAATTACTATTCAGCACACAAATTAGTCTGATCAACAATCTCATCCAAAAATATATCTATAAACAACTGAAAAAAATTCATAGGCAAAAAGTTTTCATTATTGACTCTTCACCCTGCAGCACCGCAAAAGGCAGGCAACACAGACTACACCATGTTTGGGGCAACCCAGACTTCAGCACTTCCAATGGTAAGCAGTTCAGCCCCAGCCTCCAATCCATATTTCTCTTGCTGCACTAACGGCATACGACACAACGGATGGCAGAATAAAAATAAATATGACCCCCCCAAGGGGAACAAACCTTGCCCAAGGGGTCGCTCCCCTTCAAAACATAGTTTTCTGGTGTCTATTGAGCTTCTGCCCCTCAGGGGCCAGATTGGCCTAAAAAACAGCAGATCTGATCTCTGGGGGCTGGGCAGAATGCAAAAATGCAAAAGAGATTGCTCCCATGGGATGCAACCATTGCCCAAGGAGTCACTCCTCTTCTACACACATTTCTGTGGTCTCTAGTGGGCTTTCGTTCCCTCCACAGGATAGATCCTCTGAGAGAGGCAGAATAAACAAAATATGCCTCCAATGGGAGCAACCTTTGTCCAAGGGGTCGCTTCCTTTCAAACTATAATGTCCTGGTGTCTAATGGGCTTCTACCCTCCCCACAGGGCAGATCATCCTAATACCAGCCGGTCTGCCCTTTGGAGGGTGGAAAACAAAAGAAGATGTTCCCCCAAGGGAGCAACCCTTGCCCAAGGGGTTGCTCTCTTTCTGCACACATTTCCCTGGTGGCTAGTGGGCTTCTGCCCCCACAGAGAGCAGATTGGCTTAAAAGTGGCTGATCTGCC